>NW_007378026.1:64733-159800 GCF_000475195.1 Diaphorina citri | reverse complement strand
AGTTATAATTTTATTTTAGACTTTTTATGCACATTTTATTAAATTATTTTAAAATCGGTAAAAGAAACACTGTGTCCAATAAATAAACTATTAAAAAATTAAAATAAAAATATCACAAAATTAAACCACCAAACACGAAGTGATATAGATAAACTAGGTTTAAAATTTAAAATTTTCATCAATATCGTAGGTCGGTCCTTAAGATTCTGTATCGAGCGTGGTATTGTTTATGAATGTTTAGAATTCATGTTAAAAGGTGAGATTACAACTGCTAAACGATATACTATTCAAAAATTCCACTGAACGATATAAAAAAATAATAAAAAAAGATTTAAAAAAATTAACCCCTCCAAGAATCACAATGGAGCCATCTTGCGCTGGCTAAATTTTATACAACCAATAAGAGAGTTGTATTAGAGTAGCTTGTCCAATAGCAAAGTGGATCTGATGTGATAAATAACTCCTCCTATTTGTAGTCTGCACAAGTAATTGTATTTATTTAATACTAGTCCTGACGCTTTACGCTTTTCTTATTTTCTTTATCCACTTTTTGGGTTTTAATGCTCCCTCAATACACCTCTTTCTCTCGGAAAAAATCTCCCTCAATGTTTTTGTCCCCTATTTTCGCTTCACTTTCATCTTTCAAAATTTAATTTAAAACATTTTATAGCTATTTTTTGTGTACCCAATCTGCAAAACTTGAAAATGTTTTTATATTATGTTATATTATCGTCACCTTTGAGAGAAAAGTGACGCATTTAGGGGCGGGAAAAATTGTGTTTGCAATTTTCAATTATCCTACGCACTGTAAGAATCGATAAGACTGACTTGTTTAACCAGTATTCAACTGTTTATCTCACTGAGGCTGGATTTTTCTGTTGAACTTCTGGACCTTGCTTTCCGTTATACCTATTATGAGAAAAGAAAATGTAGGCTCAAAAGACATGGGATTTCTTGAGGAATTCAAGTACAGACCTTTTGCTTTACAGTACTTGATGAATTGAACAAGGAAATTTGTCATCTCCACTGTTTTTATCATAGTTAGGTATAATTATTTTTTCTCGATTTATTTTTTTAATCATTATGTAAAGGCTAAGATTAAGACTACCTAGGTATTATTATCATCGAAGGATCTTTTGGCTATCATGGTAAATTTCGCTTAAAAGGCCCACGTATGAAAAGTATAAAACCTCTCATTGTTGCAAATTTTCTCATGTGGGTGTTATTTCTAAAACGTCTAAGTTCGTCGAGGCATTTTCCCTTCTCGAAAATCATCTTGACACATTGTCATTTGAAGGATATACGTTTTTCCTTTTTCCTCTCCGACTTTCTCCTCCATTATCCAAACTTCTCTGAATTCCCTTCCTTTTCTGTCTCTCCAAATTGCCTTTATAAGTGATATTGATCATTTGTACAATGAACGGGAACAGAGCAATCTTTTAAAACAGGAGAAAAGCTGTGAGCGTCCCATTTTATCATTTCCATATTTGACGAATGTAGTCACGTAGAGGAAAAGGAAAACAGAGGGGGAGAGGCGTGAAAAGTTTGAGTGCAAGAAGGTATAAACTTTCGTCACACAATTTCAGACAAATAATACCTACTGTTCAGTACGTAAATCTCTGAATTGTCTTGAAACATTTTTACAGGCATCCTAAAGAGTAATTTGGTTTTATTTTTATTATTATTATTTTTTTGGGAAGAAATTAAAAGGGATGTCATTTAAAAGAATCTCATACAATCTCTTTTCTATATCATAGCTTGGTTACACTGCCAACATTTTAAGACCAAAAATCCCTTAAGGATAATATTATTTTTACCCATGGTCCAATTGGTGGATGTGACAAAACCACTTTTTAATAAAAATTGGAGAGTTATTTTGGTAGTTACACCTCCATAATAATTTATTTAAATTACTAAATAACATATTTATAATAATATAAAAGAGTTCTCCAAACCAACAACTTAGGTACATCTTTTACAATCATATTTAAAACAATATTTAGATTTTCTAATATCTAGTACCAAATTTAATGTGAGAGTTCTACCTTTTAAGCATCGTTTCTTTATAAATAAATAATATTTTTAAAAAGAAATTCAAGTACATCTTTCCAATATGGATTTAAGCTGAGACTTGCCTATTATCTGTGAAAAGTGTATAGGTACCTACAGTAAAGTGAACTTTTATTCAAATATAAACTTCAACCTTTTAAAGTATCATATTCCTTTTCATACTCATGTGTACATAATTTGAATGCGTGTAAATGTAAAGTGAGATTTTGTACGTCTCGTTTGTATCTATATTCATAATACTAAAGAGATATCATATAAAAAATTTAGAAATCCTTTTATGTCTACCTTTTGAATATTGTGCTGGATTTTTCAAGTGCTAAACCATGTAGGTATTTACTTACTTTACCAGGAAAATTATGTCCTAATTTTCCTATACCAGTTTACCTTTTGAAAAATCAGTGCAGTGTCCATCATGTAGCAATTAAAACCAACCAACTTACCAAAAGGTTAAACACTCTGTTGCTGCTCCTTCAGTTTAAGTACCTACTTACTAATTTTGATAACATTATGCTCATGTACATAAATTTGCACCTGTTCGTCATTCAAGTTCCTAGATTCTGGTCATAGTTCGTTGGATTTTTTTTTTTTTTTCTCCAAGATATGCATCAAAACAAAAAATATTATGTTCTTGCTTACTCCATTTACGAAAAAGTTAAGTAAGACCATAATAAGATTGTGTATGAACGAAATCAGGGTAAAGTGACAATTTAAAATTAACACATTGACTCCTTTTGGGAAGTATGTACAAGTACATACTATAAAGTAAAAAAATAAAACTTTAGCATGTCATAAAGATTACAATCTCAAGGTATTCGAGTCGAAGAATTATTGATCTCATAATTTACAAACATAAATTGAATGAATTGAAAAATATAGGTCAATTTTAAAGTAATGTATCTCAGTTGTGAACATTGTTTTTTGTTAACTTTGCCGAAAGTTACAACAACTAGGGCAAGACTTCGTAAGAATAGAAATAAAACTTTTTCCGAGTTAAAATTGTGGGTGATTATTTTATTACGAAGTACCGAATTTACCATGTAGGTATTTACTTACTTTACCAGGAAAATTATGTCCTAATTTTCCTATACCAGTTTACCTTTTGAAAAATCAGTGCAGTGTCCATCATGTAGCAATTAAAACCAACCAACTTACCAAAAGGTTAAACACTCTGTTGCTGCTCCTTCAGTTTAAGTACCTACTTACTAATTTTGATAACATTATGCTCATGTACATAAATTTGCACCTGTTCGTCATTCAAGTTCCTAGATTCTGGTCATAGTTCGTTGGATTTTTTTTTTTTTTTCTCCAAGATATGCATCAAAACAAAAAATATTATGTTCTTGCTTACTCCATTTACGAAAAAGTTAAGTAAGACCATAATAAGATTGTGTATGAACGAAATCAGGGTAAAGTGACAATTTAAAATTAACACATTGACTCCTTTTGGGAAGTATGTACAAGTACATACTATAAAGTAAAAAAATAAAACTTTAGCATATCATAAAGATTACAATCTCAAGGTATTCGATGATGTAGGTAATTACTAAATTTTTAATTGGTAGATATTCAACAAAACGTATTAAATTTAATTTTATTGTACAACTCGACTCCTCAATTAGAGCTAGTAGTTAAAATTATTGAAATGATGTTGAATATTAAGGAGCGCGGTAGCGCTCCGCCCCGCCAAGTCAAGAAAGTTTGACCGTTTCAATTAGAATATGAATCGGGTTAACTCTTTACCTTATGGATGAATCTAATTTGTATGTACCTACTAACTAGGTAAGTAGCTTGTTATCCTGACTAAAATCTGAACTTGAAATTTTAGTACTTATTGTAGTGATGATCCCTTGAACTTAATTCGATACTTCCTGATTTAGTTTTATATGACTGGTTTAGTCTTCGGCAAAATTGATATTGTTAACAAATGCGAATAATCTCTGTGTAATTTTGCCTAACTTTGAAACATGTTATGTATGGAACGATAAATTGCAGCTGAACATTGCTATTGCCTATTATAACTTCATTTTTATCTAAAAATAAATAATACCAGGAAATAGTATTTACCTGCTGCTTGTTTATTTAAAAGGCACCTACAACAATTTGGCTCCTTATCGTATCCTGATCGAATTAAGTCGAAATAATAGTCGGTTTACAATCACAAATTGAATAGCAGTTATGAAAACAAAATGTTCACCAGATCTTGGGTCTACTTCATCTAATGAGAACTGATGTGTTGGCTTGTTGGCCATGTTCCGCTTGTTGGTCGTCAACTCTTAACGATGAAGGGTTGTGCTATAAATAATTGTAACACTTTTTTGTACTTAATTTAGCCAGCTTTTCAAGTGCTACACCTTTATTCCGTATTTTAAATCAAGTTATACATTGATCTTTCGAAGCTTTTGAAACGATTTGTAGGACGTGTGAATGTTTCATCTTGTATTCTTCTAACTCTTGGTAACAGTGGCGGACTTTTACAAATGGTCATCGTTAGTTAACGATAAACTAAACGAGGAGAAACGAATGACTGTGGATAGAATGACGGCGGTAATGCCGCACCACCAAGGGATTGCAAGATCTCGCTTCATGATTACAGACATTTTAGCCGGCAGCAGATCTCCACCCTCTCCATCCTCACTGGGAGAAGTTCCCAAAGACCTTAGTGTTCATTGTAGAGAATCAAATACGCCTTTAAGTGATGGCCATGAAAGTGGCACAGATAGTGGATTACCCGGTGAAACCAATTCTGTGTGCTCGAATGGTAAGTTATAGATATAACCTCAGTTATTTTTTGATATAATAGGGTATAACAGGATACAAATTTTAAAAGAATTCTGAAAGACTAACCGGTGAATTTAACACATAAAGAAATAGAGGAGCAGAACTCTTCGCATACATACTAGTGGATGGGAACAAAACACATTTTATATGACACAGTTGGGTACTGTCCTAAAAAGAAGAAGAAAAAAAAAAACTGTAGATGAAGTTTTTTTTTATTATTATTCTTATTATTACTTATTACTACCTATTTTTAGTTTCATAACTAGGTATAAATCCTCTTGATTGTAGGTACAATATAAAAAACTGACTTTGTAATTTTTATTTTTTTTTTTATTTTTATTTAAATAAACGGGAACTACCCATTGTTTTACAAAGGTCCCTATCTAAGTTCTTATATGCTAGATTTAAAAAACAAAATGAAAAAAGTATAAAAATCATAGAGAGATACAAATGAATGGTTGGCACCACCCACACATTTTAATCCAAGTGGCAAACCACCTCCATCTCCCCCAGGACAGATCAGTCTAATGATGTAGGGTGTTGATAAGTGCAAGCTTAGATTTCAAAGAGGCCACAGTTTCCTATGTTGAAATTTGTGGATAATTATCGGCCGTTTTGTACTTTCTTACCTCCCTTTACTGCGCCTTTTCCCAATTTTATTTGGGTAGGATAAAGGATAACTCTTCCTCACTACTAGACACTTAGCGGAGTATTTTTGTGTGCAAAATTATAAGATAAAGGAAGGCATTGACAGCTACGTGTCAAAATCTTCCAAATAATCACCTGCACTGTGTGTAAACTGTATAATAGACATTCACACTCACCAACCACCTAAAGGAAGTGGTAATTCCTTGATTTCTTTTATCAAGGGGAGGAGAATCATACTCTAGCGTGGTGTTCACTGTAACCTACACTAAACAAAAGGTATAACACATAATTTATCACCCTCAGTGAGGGGGCTCAAGTTTTGATTATTACCTTTATATTAAGTGAGTGAATTAAAAAATACTTAGCTACTCATATCCCCTACAGAGTGAAACGGAAAAGTCTGCGAAAATATTAGAGTTATTAGAATCACAGTCGGATATTCTCTTAGCACATTCGTGGATGGTCATTTCAGAGATTAAATTGTATTACGAACCTTTATATTAAGTGAGTGAATTAAAAAATACTTAGCTACTCATATCCCCTACAGAGTGAAACGGAAAAGTCTGCGAAAATATTAGAGTTATTAGAATCACAGTCGGATATTCTCTTAGCACATTCGTGGATGGTCATTTCAGAGATTATATTTATTGTACCTTTATATTAAGTGAGTGAATTAAAAAATACTTAGCTACTCATATCCCCTACAGAGTGAAACGGAAAAGTCTGCGAAAATATTAGATTTATTAGAATCACAGTCGGATATTCTCTTAGCACATTCGTGGATGGTCATTTCAGAGATTATATTACATTACGACAAATTTGATCGATAATACACGTGAATGAAGCACATATGGACTTGGAAGTTTGGCGTCTCCACTAGAAAGGCACAGATATTCCACAGATTTCGATCCAGTTAAATATTTGTCACAACTTTATTTACTCGTATTCATTTACTTTAATTTTTCAACGAAAGAGTGACTCCACGTCTAACCAACTGTTTTTTACAATGACATTATCAGTAAAATCAAATATTTAAGTACCTTTCAATAGGAAAGTGAATTCAATTATAAAATAGATACTTATTCCTTGTCGTACAACTTAAATGCCAGGAAAGGGGAATACTTGATGTTTAGAAACTTAATATCCTTTAATCATTTATTTATTTTATCAATCAGGTTTCCGATGAAAACATTTTACCCATTCATAATCCACTTTTACCATTCATTCTGTATATTAGAAAATAAAATCCCTACTGTTATTATATTGAAGGCAGCACGCAAAGACTGAAAAATTCAATGGAAAGAAAAGGTAAAAACTGGGGGCAGATTTTTTTCTAGTTCTTTTTCCTCCTTCAATTATTGTGATTCTATGCTACTTAATATACTGTACAATTAAGTCCTTTATAAAAATATCTATTAAATAAAAATAACACCTTAATTAGACTAGACGACTTTGCAGTGTTGAATCCCTACTGTTATTATATTGAAGGCAGCACGCAAAGACTGAAAAATTCAATGGAAAGAAAAGGTAAAAACTGGGGGCAGAAATCCCTACTGTTATTATATTGAAGGCAGCACGCAAAGACTGAAAAATTCAATGGAAAGAAAAGGTAAAAACTGGGGGCAGATTTTTTTCTAGTTCTTTTTCCTCCTTCAATTATTGTGATTCTATGCTACTTAATATACTGTACAATTAAGTCCTTTATAAAAATATCTATTAAATAAAAATAACACCTTAATTAGACTAGACGACTTTGCAGTGTTTAGATTTTTTGCTGAGTAATTGCTTTTTATTAAAAAATGTTAAACTCATTTTTACCGTATTTCTATTTTCTAAAACATCTTTATGATGATAATATTTTGAATAGGTAATATCAGCTAATCTAGCACATGTTTGTATCTATTCAATAGTTGAATAAGTATTGGCTTAGAATAGGGGAGATTAAATTGAAAACAGCTATGCTCCAAACTGTGTTAGGAAAATCGTGAAGTCCATTTTGAAATCAAATACCGGCAAGATATCTTGGTTCTTAAACATTTTTCTCTAGATTTTTTCTAAGTAGAAAATCGAGTTTGACGAAGATAAGGTACTTTTGTTTCTTGGTTTTGATTTTTGTCTCAGCTTACAGTCCTCTAGATTTTTTCTAAGTAGAAAATCGAGTTTGACGAAGATAAGGTACTTTTGTTTCTTGGTTTTGATTTTTGTCTCAGCTTACAGTCTTTTAATCCACCAATCCACCAGTGTTCATCAACCGGTGGACTCTAGCCGGTGCACCGGTTGTGAATCTTATTTTCAAAAAAAACTTTTGAATGCATAAAATGACGAAGCCATAGCAGATATAATAAATGTGTTTTTATTTTCACAAAAAAAGAGTACGTTATTGCTCTCAAATAAAGAGTACACAAAAACTCGAAATCCTTTACAAATAGACTCTTACACATTATTTTAAAAAATTCTGAATCAATGTTGTGAGTTGTAAGCTGCATGATGGTGCACAATTTGCTATTCCTGCTAACTCATGATTAGTTACAGGGTATGAGTTGATAAACTCAGTGAGGTAACCGGTAGGTAATGTTACCATTGTATCCTGGAGTACAAATTTCCAACGCTTCATTTAGACGGTGCTCTATTTAGATATGAAACTGTGGTTGATCTGCAGTGGGTTTTTCTAACATAGCGATCGTTTCTGAGATGCCTTGAAGTCTTCATGTGGTTGATCTGCAGTGGGTTTTTCTAACATAGCGATCGTTTCTGAGATGCCTTGAAGTCTTCACATAAGTTCTATTTGGAATAGCTCCTTACAGTCTGTACAGCTTTCATAGTAAAAGAAAGGAAAACGGAGGAAAAAAGGACTCATGAGTAAAATAAGGGTTGACAATTCATTTTTTTATATAAGCGGTCATGAAAATGATACATGGGAATTTCGTTAGTGCTCTAAGAGCTCATTTATTTTTTAAGGAAAATCATGTATTCATGGAAGAAAAGCTTTCAAAATTGAATAAAAGCTTGAATAAAAAAGGATTTCAGGAAATGGTATTGTGGGTTTTTTGATGGGCAGAAAAGAAGCTGAATTCTTACTGAAAGATGTATTCAATTTTGTTGTTTACGAAATAAAGGATAAAAATGAGAATTTTGGACTTCATTTGAAAATAAAGTACAGATGCAAACGTTTACTTAAAAAATTATTTGTTTCAAGATTATTATTTGGTGTTTTTGTCCCAACTTTTGGAGAATTCTAAGGCAGACAAAGACATGTCGGTGTTAGTAAAATGAGTAAGATGTTGGGAATTTATCCACACATTTCGTTCAAACCGTATTACAATTAAAATTTCGACGGAAATTTTTGTTTGTCCTGTATATTTTCAAGATTTTCCGACAAGATAATCCCCTTACCTTAGGAAAAGACCACGGATTTTCTTCCAAGTTCAGAAAAAATCCCAGCTAGGTAGGTACATGAGTTGTGCAACAACCCCTTGTCAAGTGTTCTCAGATATCTTCATCTAAACTCCTCCTCTTGTATGAAAACACACCAGGCTTTTACAAAGCCATCTTCCACCCTCGCACACCTGTTACCATTGTATCCTGGAGTACAAATTTCCAACGCTTCATTTAGACGGTGCTCTATTTAGATATGAAACTGTGGTTGATCTGCAGTAGGTTTTTCTAACATAGCGATCGTTTCTGAGATGCCTTGAAGTCTTCCCATAAGTTCTATTTGGAATAGCTGTATTTTTCATTTAAAAAGCCTCTGTTGTCTGTGACATTATTTGGTGTTTTTGTCCCAACTTTTGGAGAATTCTAAGGCAGACAAAGACATGTCGGTGTTAGTAAAATGAGTAAGATGTTGGGACTTTAACCACACATTTCGTTCAAACTGTATTACAATTAAAATTTCGACGGAAATTTTTGTTTGTCCTGTATATCCTCATTAGAATTCTTGGCATTTGAAGTCAAACCTAATCTTTTTGAAAGGAAAAAGAGCAGAAGCTTAGATTTAAAGACTTCACCGCGCCGTCATTTCATACAATGGTGAAAACTAATAGAGCGATACATCTTTTCCTACTTCCTCTCTGTTTCCTATAGGAAATGAGTGTGTGAGCACTAATGACGCTAAATTACCTAATTTTATATTGTTGATTACCGAGAGAACGCGAGGTGGATGATTCTTCAAGCAATGACCCTGTCCTTGATCAAGCTTTATATCTCTTTTTGGACAAAAATTTGAATAATCCCAAAAAATATCTGAATAGATCGGAGAGAACGCGAGGTGGATGATTCTTCAAGCAATGACCCTGTCCTTGATCAAGCTTTATATCTCTTTTTGGACAAAAATTTGAATAATTTATTCCCAAAAAATATCTGAATACCTAGATCATTTCGAATAAATAGATCAATATTTATAGCAGAACCGGTAAGTCTTAAAAACAATAGCTTTGATGATCGTATGAAACGATCTTTAAAACTCGCTTCTGCATAGGAAAACACATTTGGTTGTATAATTAATTCTATTCAAGATTAATTAATTTTCAAACACTTTAGGTTACATTAAGGTCTCCTATTTTGTTCGTTTTCCAATCTATAGAATCCTTTGTTTGTCGAAGAATATTTCTAAATGATCGGTACTGTTACTCTAACATAATTTAGATCAAAGGTTAAAAGCTGTGTGAGTTCACATGGAACATCTAAAAATCTAAAATCTCGGAGGTTTTTTCGATCTCTTCTAAACAAACATACCCACACATAGTACATGTCTGTCCTGAACAGAATTTCCATATCAGAACGAAAACATTAATTTTCAAACACTTTAGGTTACATTAAGGTCTCCTATTTTGTTCGTTTTCCAATCTATAGAATCCTTTGTTTGTCGAAGAATTAGGTGCATGATAATTCTTTTGTTGGTTAATGTTTACATGCTGCAAATGACCGTTTTCTAATATTGGCTTGGGCCTTGAATATTACCATACCAGAACAATATTATTTTATGATTTTGATTTTATTGTCCTTATTTTAATTTTAATTTTGTTTGTTCCAGGGCACAAGGATGATGACGTAGGACGAGGGTCTGGCCATTCAAGTTCGAGTCTCAGTAAAAAGCAAAGGAAAGCCAGGACAGCTTTCACGGATCATCAATTACAAACATTAGAAAAAAGTTTCGAAAGACAAAAATATTTAAGTGTACAAGATAGAATGGAGCTGGCGGCCAAACTAAGTTTATCGGATACCCAAGTGAAAACTTGGTACCAAAATAGGAGGTAAGTTGAATATTCAAACAAAATCTAGTAGATAACTTTAAATATTTTAAAGTCTGCAATACGAGAAGCAGAAGTTAAAGCAATTTGATGGTGTTGCCAGTTGATGTATTTTGTAAGGAGTTAAAAACAAGTTATGTCTGTTGGAAGATGAGAGAATAAAAATATCTCAAAATAATAAACACAGCATACATGTCAATGTAAAATAAGTATGTTCGAAGAGAAAATAATGAGTCACCCAGGGCTGAATTCAGGAGAGTCGTGGAGTTTGTTATTTTGGTTGTTTGGCACATCCACTAATTTTGTACGTTTTGAGCATTTTGACATATCCACTAATGTTATTCAGTTTGGTTCCAGCATACATCTTTCATATTCGTAAAAGATACATGAGATACATTATAATAACACGTTATTTCTAAACTGTGATAGGCTAAGATCAGCATACATCTTTCATATTCGTAAAAGATACATGAGATACATTATAATAACACGTTATTTCTAAACTGTGATAGGCTAAGAAGAAATGAAGGGAGTAATTTTTTTTTCTTCAGGCATCTAGCACTTCTAAAATTGTGTACACATATGTGTACACTCGGTCTGTAGAGGTCGAATGGACCAAATTTTACAAAAAAATGTTTCTATCCATTGGCTTGTTTTGTTGCTCTCTTCCCATTTTTAGACTTTGTTTTGCCTGTTGATCACGAACATAATCTAATGTTAAGACCAACAATTATGAGTTCTGAACTCAAAAATTAAGAGTTCATTAAATGTTTGAACAGTCTGTGTGTTTATAACTTTAATTATTTTGAAATTAATTTAAGTCTAAATGGACAAGAAAGCAAGATATGAGAGATACCTTACCTTAAATAAATGTTAGGTATAAAATAGACAATTAGACCAGTACAGCTGTGATAATATTCGTCTAAATTCTTCACTCAAGTTAGAGAAATGTTGGTAACACTCACTTTTATGAAACTCCAAAGTTAGTTCCAGAATTTTTTGTGAAGATCTTTCGTTTTGTCTAAAAGGCAAGAAAACCTGAAAGATATTGTCCAATATTGCAGAAAATCTGGCCAGCTACTACATTTTGATTATTCATATTTTTTATACCCATGTTAGCTTCTAACAGGTTCGTCCTTTTGGCTTTTTTTCATTATCTACTATTTCCTTTTTTAAGTCTGAATGTTTCACTCGAATAAATATAAATCAAAAGCCTGAATGTTTGATTATACTGCCAAATTGTTGTAGGTGCCTTTTAAATAAACAAGCAGCAGGTAAATACTATTTCCTGGTATTATTTATTTTTAGATAAAAATGAAGTAATAATAGGCACTAGCAATGTTCAGCTGCAATTTATCGTTCCATACATAACATGTTTCAAAGTTAGGCAATATTGCACAGAGATTATTCGCATTTGTTAACAATATCAATTTTGCCGAAGACTAAACCAGTCATATAAAACTAAATCAGGAAGGAGGTATCGAATTAAGTTCAAGGGATCATCACTACAATAAGTACTAAAATTTCAAGTTCAGATCTTAGTCAGGATAACATCAGGAAGGAGGTATCGAATTAAGTTCAAGGGATCATCACTACAATAAGTACTAAAATTTCAAGTTCAGATCTTAGTCAGGATAACAAACAAGTAGTACCTACATACAAATTAGATTCATCCATAAGGTAAAGAGTTAACCCGATTCATATTCTAATTGAAATATTCAACATCATTTCAATAATTTTAACTACTAGCTCTAATTGAGGAGCTCTAAGAGCTCATTTATTTTTTAAGGAAAATCATGTATTCATGGAAGAAAAGCTTTCAAAATTGAATAAAAGCTTGAATAAAAAAGGATTTCAGGAAATGGTATTGTGGGTTTTTTGATGGGCAGAAAAGAAGCTGAATTCTTACTGAAAGATGTATTCAATTTTGTTGTTTACGAAATAAAGGATAAAAATGAGAATTTTGGACTTCATATTTTGAAAATAAAGTACAGATGCAAACGTTTACTTAAAAAATTATTTGTTTCAAGATTTTCCGACAAGATAATCCCCTTACCTTAGGAAAAGACCACGGATTTTCTTCCAAGTTCAGAAAAAATCCCAGCTAGGTACATGAGTTGTGCAACAACCCCTTGTCAAGTGTTCTCAGATATCTTCATCTAAACTCCTCCTCTTGTATGAAAACACACCAGGCTTTTACAAAGCCATCTTCCACCCTCGCACACCTATCTTGAAATAAACTTGAAGCCTCTTCAATCACTTCACACTCCCTCAAAACTTTGCACAACATCGAAACCAAACATCCCTTTCCAGAAAGTACTGATGTAGCAAAACTTGAGATTGTTTGACAGACTCCCTGGTCCAATCGATTTCTATTTCTAAATGATCGGTACTGTTACTCTAACATAATTTAGATCAAAGGTTAAAAGCTGTGTGAGTTCACATGGAACATCTAAAAATCTAAAATCTCGGAGGTTTTTTCGATCTCTTCTAAACAAACATACCCACACATAGTACATGTCTGTCCTGAACAGAATTTCCATATCAGAACGGAAAGGAAGACTCTATGAATATTGAACAGATATTAATGACAATTACCATGTGTCTATTGTCACCGTGTTATGAGGGTGAATTAGTTAATGCTTTCCCCTCAAACAATCCATACCCAAATATCTGTACACCTCCTCTAACACACCCACTCTCACGCGTTCTCATTACTAACCATTATTAAATTATTCGAGCTATCTCTTTTGTTTTTGTGTAAAATTGTAATGTATGCTGCTCATGTTTTTATATTGTCTTCAAATGGGTGTGAGGAGGATTGTATATTAGACTCAATAACAAAAGCATTAGTAAAATATAATTTGATAAAGCTAAATCAGTGTCGTGCAGTGAATTTGTTCCTAGTGGTCTCTTGGCAGGCTAGTGGTTTAGTGAACTGTAGAAATCTCTCAGAAAAAGGGTATTTCTAAATGATCGGTACTGTTACTCTAACATAATTTAGATCAAAGGTTAAAAGCTGTGTGAGTTCACATGGAACATCTAAAAATCTGAAATCTCGGAGGTTTTTTCGATCTCTTCTAAACAAACATACCCAGATAGTACATGTCTGTCCTGAACAGAATTTCCATATCAGAACGGAAAGCGTGTAAATGTAAAGTGAGATTTTGTACGTCTCGTTTGTATCTATATTCATAATACTAAAGAGATATCATATAAAAAATTTAGAAATCTTTTTATGTCTACCTTTTGAATATTGTGCTGGATTTTTCAAGTGCCTGTCTGCGTGTATTCACGTTGGCTTCTCACATTACAACTTACCTTGGCTAAACAAAATTATATTTACATGATTATATGAACTGACCATAAGCTATGATGGGAAATATAACATGCGGAAAAAGGGTCTTTAGGGTTCCTCAAAGGCCGAATTGATCTCGAAATGTCGGTCGTGCATTGCAACTGATGAACGACATGACAAAGCAATCGATAAGTCAATTACCTAAGCAACCAAAAATACTCATGGAAATCAGCAAAACAGAAAGATTTTTATTTCCTCTGTGTCCAAATATCCTGTAAAACCAGCTCAATGATAAATCCGAAAAAGGGTCTTTAGGGTTCCTCAAAGGCCGAATTGATCTCGAAATGTCGGTCGTGCATTGCAACTGATGAACGACATGACAAAGCAGTCGATAAGTCAATTACCTAAGCAACCAAAAATACTCATGGAAATCAGAAAAACAGAAAGATTTTTATTTCCTCTGTGTCCAAATATCCTGTAAAACCAGCTCAATGATAAATCTTATCATTTCACCCGTTGAAAAATCCATTTTCCGTAAATGAAGGAAAAAGGGGAAAAATATTCCGAAAATTCTTGGTAGGGCCTTTTTATTATTATTGTTTAAATAATATATTTATAACATAGTGACGCCCTCACGCCTTCTGATTTGTTGCTTTTATGTTAGAATAAATGAGAAGAATTATGCTCTTTAGCATTTTTTACACTATACCTCGTACAAAAATAATAATAATAATAATAATAGTAGGTGTCATCATCAAAAGTAACACTAATTATGCACTTACAGTTTTACAGAGCATAAAGTAGGTACACGAGGTATGACCCTAACGACTGTTAAAAAAATACTCCGGGAGCGCGCAGCGCGACCGTATTTTTATTATTTTCTACAAGTTCGGCCATGCCTTTTCTACAAGTTTGGCCATGCCTTGGGATGAACTAGGATTTTCCCCTTTTTTTTTTTTTTTTTTTTTTTAATATAATTTCTCCTGTAGGTACGTTTGAATTTTTTTACAGTTAACTTCCAGTCTTCCACTCCCTCTTTTATTCCTCAAATTCCCCTTGGGAACTTACGAAGGAAATACTGCCCCTTGTTCTAAACAAATTGAACACGTGTTTTGGTTGTTTTCCCCTTAAACTTTGTCGTTCTTACAAAATCACTGAAATCTCCTTCTTTCTTGACACTTGGAATTTCCTTTCATATTTTTAAGGCGATAGTAAGCATCTTGAAAAACATTTCTGCCTTAACTAAGTAAACCTAGGTATTCTACGTTAAACCCCCTTTCTTGACACTTGGAATTTCCTTTCATATTTTTAAGGCGATAGTAAGCATCTTGAAAAACATTTCTGCCTTAACTAAGTAAACCTATTCTACGTTAAACCCCACTTGTTTCCTGTAAATTTTTACTTTCCTAAAGGTTCCACAAGCTTGAAAATATCTGCCCCTACTGCGCTCTAAAAAGGTGGTCAGTACATTAACCACCGCCCTTGAAAGAGTTAACTAAGTAAACCTATTCTACGTTAAACCCCACTTGTTTCCTGTAAATTTTTACTTTCCTTTTTTTCTAGCCTTTTTGAAGGCTCATATTATTCACCTAGGTATTTTATTCTAGTAGGCAATGTACGTTCACTTTACTTTCCTTTTTTTCTAGCCTTTTTGAAGGCTCATATTATTCACCTAGGTATTTTATTCTAGTAGGCAATGTACGTTCACTTTTTTCCTAAACGATAAAGATCACTTAACAGAAACACTTAACACGACATAATAATAACTAAGTTGTTCCCTATTATGTTTTCCTTCATAACGAGGTGTAGTTGTTAATGTGTGCTTTTAAAGTCACGCGATTTATTTGGACCTATTAAAAGCTCATTCTATTATGTAGATTTTTAAACAGCAAATCTTAATATATCATGCCATTGAAACACAAAAGCTTGCTGTCTCTTAATTTGTAATGGTGTAAAATACAGTTGAAAATAGTGGCGAATTTTAGGGAGTTTATGTAGGTGAAAGATATAACTTTTTTCAGTGGAAAATCGGAAAATTTGTTTGAAATCTACACTATATAGGGTTTTCCAGTTGAAAATAGTGGCGAATTTTAGGGAGTTTATGTAGGTGAAAGATATAACTTTTTTCAGTGGAAAATCGGAAAATTTGTTTGAAATATACATTAGGGTTTTCCTTTTTTCCGCCTTTAAGTTTCTTCCGTCATTCATCTATTAGGATCTAGGCAATGACCGAACAAAACTTGATTTTATTGAGTACCTTATGTCCATCAAATCGGTGTCATTACAGTTCTAAAATTATACATAATTAGGTATGAAGTAATAAAATTAATGTCAAAAGAATGCGACTTTAAATTTGCCCTTCAGCAAAGTCATGCCTTTGGAAATTTTCCAGCTTCTACTAATGATTTCAAGTGATAAAATTGATGTTTAATTTCTGCACACACTAATAGCCTAATAGCACAGATTTGTAAATAGCAAAGTCATGCCTTTGGAAATTTTCCAGCTTCTACTAATGATTTCAAGTGATAAAATTGATGTTTAATTTCTGCACACACTAATAGCACAGATTTGTAAATAAGTAGTATTCCTCAATACGAGACTGTACTAGACGCTTTCGAAAATAGTTTACACTAAATATTAAAATAACAAACCTGAAATGCTAAAAGCTATTACGACTTTCGCCTTTCCCACTTTAACGACTTTCCACGGGGGTATCTAACTAGGACTCTAATGGGAGGTCAGTATATGGTCCAACTTGGACTAATTAAATGATTCATCCAAACTTCAACAGGTACAATGATTCCTCCTGAACTAAAAAATAAAAATATGGACTGAAGAAGACAAACATTTAATTTATTTATAATAAACCTCTCTATAGACACTCTACCCGTGGCCTGTAATCCATCTACCACAGACGTGTTTGGTAATACAGGATGCGCCACAATTATTGTGCCTGCAATCAGGTGTACTGATAAATTCTCAGGTAGTTAATTTTGTAAATTCAAAATTGGCTTATTTATTCACACATCATAACTTCCTGTTAAATTTATTCAAATTTAGGTACTCATTACTTCAATCAAAGTATCATCTCTCATCTTCTTACTCTCAGGAAATTCTCGTTATGTTTAGACCGGTGGACGAAATTTTCGAGTTACCCTGTATCCGTATTATAGAGTGTCTAATGTCATTAAAATGATGTTTTAACTCACGTGGTACAATGTTTAATATTTCTTCTTCTATTGTGTGCTGGATATCCAGTCTAAATTAGAGTGTTGAAAGAGTAGAAAGCTAAGAAACCGTCCTATTGGATTTCATCTCTTGAACTTTAAAAGTCAATAAAAATTGTAGCTCCAATATTTGCAGAAGTTTCATTACTTCATCATGTACCAGATGGGTATTTATTTTGTTACATAGCTTTTATCTGAAAATAAGCAGCAGGAATAAGTAGGATTGTAAAGTTTTTGAAAGGCTCTCATATTTGTAGGATGCAATGAAAGGCTTTAGATTTTAACAGTGTAATATCATAAATGGGTCGAATTTTTAGTTTTATTCAGGTATATTGCCTTTCAAATTTTGGAGTACTTATTCCAATGAACCTGATTTATATGAATGCACCATGAAAAATTAACACTCAGCAATAAAAATAATAATTATATAACATTAAGCTAACTCTCATCTTATTCTACTTAGGGATTTAAAATAACAAACTTCCACACTACTGGTATTAATCTAGATATAATACAATGTGTGGATTCATAATTAATAGGCTTTGATATAAAAAATAGTACCGTAGAAATGGGTAACTTGGAACAGTTTTTGTTTCCTGACTCAACACATACAGTTATTTTACCTTCCAACTTGGTGTCTCGAAAATTTCGTTTTACAAATCATTTTGTACCTATACCTACCCGAATTGCTAACTCTCATCTTATTCTACTTAGGGATTTAAAATAACAAACTTCCACACTACTGGTATTAATCTAGATATAATACAATGTGTGGAGTGTGGATTCATAATTAATAGGCTTTGATATAAAAATAGTACCGTAGAAATAGGTAACTTGGAACAGTTTTTGTTTCCTGACTCAATGCATACAGTTATTTTACCTTCCAACTTGGTGTCTCGAAAATTTCGTTTTACAAATCACTTTGTACCTACCTACCCGAATGAAACAGTAAATTTTTGTAGAAGAAAGACAGTGAAATTTGAAATCACGAAATTTCACCCTCGTCATAAAAACAATGGTAAATGTGTTCATCATCACACTATCTGACCAAATTAGCCCCAAGTTACGGGACGGGAATTACTCGAGTAATTTCAACATGTCAATTATAATTATCAACAAATGTATGAATTATTATAATATGATAATAAACCAATTAATGAAATTGTTATAGAACAAACAATGAGCCTGTCTGCGTGTATTCACGTTGGCTTCTCACATTACAACTTACCTTGGCTAAACAAAATTATATTTACATGATTATATGAACTGACCAGAAGCTATGATGGGAAATATAACATGCGTACCTACTTACTTTCATGCTAACTTCTTTCTGCCATGTGCCAGTTAGATTACTTCCGAAGAACACTTACTTGGGAACAAAAGCAATCAATCAAAATCAGTAGAATACAAAAATTGTGGAGACTTTTGCAGGAAATATCGCCTAACTTACAGTTTATTTTCTTGTAACATAAAATCATATTTAAATATTTGGCCGGAAGTGGGAAAGTGTTGTCAATCTTGCACATAAATTTTTGTAGAAGAAAGACAGTGAAATTTGAAATCACGAAATTTCACCCTCGTCATAAAAACAATGGTAAATGTGTTCATCATCATACTATCTGACCAAATTAGCCCCTAGTTACGGGACGGGAATTACTCGAGTAATTTCAACATGTCAATTATAATTATCAACAAATGTATGAATTATTATAATATGATAATAAACCAATTAATGAAATTGTTATAGAACAAACAATGAGCCTGTCTGCGTGTATTCACGTTGGCTTCTCACATTACAACTTACCTTGGCTAAACAAAATTATATTTACATGATTATATGAACTGACCAGAAGCTATGATGGGAAATATAACATGCGTACCACATTTAAATATTTTTTCCAGTGTGTTTTTTTCGTTCCCATTGTGTGGTTTTATGAATTCCTCCAATGATGAATGTATGACTCTTGATAAACCATTTAAATGTTTCTGTCAGTGGATTTCATGTTCTGTCTGAACTTTTCGTGTTACTTTACAAAGAATAACATGAATAACGTATAATCTTGATTCTGAAATTTGTAATGATAAAGCTACAGAGCAATTTGAAGTAATATCTAATAAAAGTTGGACTCTAATGTGTTTGCGATTGCTTTAAAAATGGGTCTTGCTCATTTCCTAAACTTAAGTTTTTTTCGCACTAATTCCAAATAGAATAACACTAATTAAATAGATTTTAAGAACAGAAAAAATAGCAGGAATATTACTATACAAAGAATGTTAAATACCCTCAATGAGAGTCAATTATCAGCACCTATTTAGCAGACCACAAACTATAAAGATGAAAGACTAATAGATCATATTTATCAATGACACCAGGACTACAGGTTAAAATGTCTTTAACAAAACGAATTTTTTTAATTGAGGCAATAATAAAGCGCCAACAAAATTAGGTCCGATTACAAAATGGTCCCATTACATTACAATTACAAATGATCAATAATTTATTTAATAGTCTCCAGTGTTCTTATTAAAATAAATAACAGCTCAAAGAAGAATAAACATTGGTTTTGTTTCAACTCAGTAACTCGCAATGGTTTAAACCTTCAAATAATTCTTTATCGAAAGATAATTATGCGGAATACAAAAAACTTCATTTGGCCAACTATGATATTGTGATTTTGATTCAAAGATAAAGGAAATTACAACAAAATAGCATTCAGGTATCAATGAATTTGTGGTAAATAAGGTCTCCTCCATAAAAGCCAATTAAAATAGTTTAAAATAGATTAAATTTGACCTTTCTAATAATCAAATTATAAAATAGATAATTTATTGTTGGCCATATTCCTTACTCATTAGGATTAATTCAAACGGAGGGAACTATTAAAAAAGGTTCATATACTTTCTGAATAAGATATGGAACTAAATAGTTGCCTCCTAACTTTTAATTTAGACCTAGAACTAGTTATTCGACTAAAATATTATCATCTCATGTTAAACTGGTCGCTTTACTAAGTAACCAGCTAAAATGAAAATTATATGCTATTATTTTGAACGTTAAACGACAAAAAGAAATAATAACAGCAAAACATAAGTATTAGTTTGTCATGTTACCATTACATTATTTCCTCATAACATATCAGTTGGTAAGAGGCCATGAAAATATAATTATTACCTACTCATTTTTTCTACTACTTAGGAAGAAAATACGACAGATAGTGGCACCGAATAATAACCCTTTTTCATACAACAAATAGTGAAGAAGGAAAAGTGTCATTTAAATAACATTCTTCCATAATATTATTTTAATGTTTACAAAAATTACCTGCGATTTATCAAGAGTAAACAACATAGAGATAATATTGTTTACTTACTCTCGAGTGAAGTGTAGGTGTGCACTGAACTTTTCCTGTGTAATTTACGTCGGAAGTTGTTTAAAAATTCATTCTGAGTAAACAAATGAAACCACTATATGTACAATGTACATATTTTTCTTTACCTAACTACTTAGCTCTGATCCACCATAATTATTGGTTGATGTTAGGTAATCTTGAAAAATCATGGTAACATCAAATGATATATCAAATGCCCATTTGAATATTTGAAATTGACAAAAAGGGTGGCAAAATACCTCTTTATATTTTATTTATTTATTTATTTAATATACCTTATTTATACTGTCGGCTAAGACTAAAAAGTCCCATTATGCCAACAGTTTAAACAGGCCTCATTTATTTACATCTTGGCCTACATAAACAAACAGGCCACTTGATTTATAGTGTTTTATAAGTAAGAAAAGTTGTTGGAAAATGTGGAAAGAAAGAGAAATTTTTGGAAAGTAGGAAAAAAAAGAGCGAGCAATATTGGATACAAATCTAGAGCACCAAACTAACAAGAATAATAGTTTGGTTGTTCGTGTCTAAAATCTATGAAAATATATTGAGTTATAATTTGATAATACAACATACCTAGTACGCCTAGCTGTTTATAATATTTTAATTTATTTCACCTTCAAAAACACCAATTTGTGCATTTCAAATTTATAATTTGTTTCCATAAACAAATTGACTGAATGACCTAGCAATAAGCTTTTCCTATTTACCAAGTATTGTTACATTTTTCCACTTGATTTATGATCAAACATTCTTCAAAATCGTAAACTCTCCAAGAGTAGAAACTAAAGGGTTAGTAGTGTCATTGACCTATAAGGGCATAACAATTAACAAGATATTATTATAATTATAATTTATTTGAAGCGTGTTACTCCTATGCCAAAAATCTCTAGCAAACTTAAACGTTATAGTATCCAAGTATTTAATACCCTTCTGTATTATTAATTTTCTTCGCGCAGATAACAATCAGCTTTAATTGACCACAGCTGGTGCCGTTCCCATATTTTATCATAGAACAAACTCATGTTAGCTATAATGAGGAAAAGTATTTAGACTTGAGCATACAAAAACTTACACTTGGCTGTTAACTTTTATGGTTTTAATTGCTCTTATAAACATTTAAATAATGTTTCGAGCTAATCATTTTCTCTGTTAAATCGTACTTACCTGTATACAACATTGTATTTTCAACGTTGTTACGAAAAGGGAAGTTCGTACTATAAAGATATCAACGTTTGGTTAGAAGTTACCCACAATGATGAACATTAATCTTTAATGAAAGTCCAATATACAAAATTGCACAAGTAGGTTTAATAATTGAAATAACTTACTTAGGTACCTATGTCATTTTACTATGAGATTTTTTTATGTTCGACTCTATCTCATAATGTAAGGCCGGAATCATTTACATAAGACATGCCTAAGTGTAAGTTAAAATTACTGAGTATAATAGAATTCTTCTGAGTATAATAGAATCTGAGTACCTATAATAGAATTATTAATACTACGTCAAAATACTACCCCTCTACGAAGAATCCTTGTTAGTGGAGATGCCAAAACTACCAAATAAACTGTTGAATTCATGGGCTATGTTTTGCTCCAAAAAAGAAAGAAATTTAATTTCTATACAAAAACTCCTTCCACTCTGAAAATAAGCAGCAGGAATAAGTAGGATTGTAAAGTTTTTGAAAGGCTCTCATATTTGTAGGATGCAATGAAAGGCTTTAGATTTCAACAGTGTAATATCATAAATGGGTCGAATTTTTAGTTTTATTCAGGTATATTGCCTTTCAAATTTTGGAGTACCTTGGCCATGCCTTTTCCACAAGTTTGGCCATGCCTCGGGATGAACTAGCGGTATTCCGGAGCGAAGCGACGGAATTCAGCTAGTTAAATAGATAAAGTAAGAATTAGGTAATTAATAAATCCACTTGATTTCATTTATATAAAATCATATTTTACAGTTTACTGGATCAAATGAAAGATAGTATTGGTATAATTATTGTTGCATTAGACCAACTCTTCAGTAGTTTATCTTGACATATTAAAAATTTACCTAATATTATTTTAGTGTGTAAATGACCAAATTGCTGACGCCTATCTTGTTAAACTCTCCAAGAGTAGAAACTAAAGGGTTAGTAGTGTCATTGACCTATAAGGGCATAACAATTAACAAGATATTATTATAATTATATTTTATTTGAAGCGTGTTACTCCTATGCCAAAAATCTCTAGCAAACTTAAACGTTATAGTATCCAAGTATTTAATATACAAAATAGCATTCAGGTATCAATGAATTTGTGGTAAATAAGGTCTCCTCCATAAAAGCCAATTAAAATAGTTTAAAATAGATTAAATTTGACCTTTCTAATAATCAAATTATAAAATAGATAATTTATTGTTGGCCATATTCCTTACTCATTAGGATTAATTCAAACAGAGGGAACTATTAAAAAAAGGTTGATATACTTTCTGAATAAGATATGGAACTAAATACTTGCCTCCTAACTTTTAATTTAGACCTAGAACTAGTTATTCGACTAAAATATTATCATCTCATGTTAAACTGGTCGCTTTACTAAGTAACCAGCTAAAATGAAAATTATATGCTATTATTTTGAACGTTAAACGACAAAAAGAAATAATAACAGCAAAACATAAGTATTAGTTTGTCATGTTACCATTACATTATTTCCTCATAACATATCAGTTGGTAAGAGGCCATGAAAATATAATTATTACCTACTCATTTTTTCTACTACTTAGGAAGAAAATACGACAGATAGTGGCACCGAATAATAACCCTTTTTCATACAACAAATAGTGAAGAAGGAAAAGTGTCATTTAAATAACATTCTTCCATAATATTATTTTAATGTTTACAAAAATTACCTGCGATTTATCAAGAGTAAACAACATAGAGATAATATTGTTTACTTACTCTCGAGTGAAGTGTAGGTGTGCACTGAACTTTTCCTGTGTAATTTACGTCGGAAGTTGTTTAAAAATTCATTCTGAGTAAACAAATGAAACCACTATATGTACAATGTACATATTTTTCTTTACCTAACTACTTAGCTCTGATCCACCATAATTATTGGTTGATGTTAGGTAATTTATTAGGAAACATTAAAAGGAATAAAGGGAGAACGGGCTCTAGTCTTGATTTTAAATCATTACATGAAAGTAAAATAAAAAATCAAATCAATAGTAATAATAAACTGAATATTAAACAAAACTATGTACTGATTTTCTTTAACCACGATCGAATAAACTACGGGCTAAAAAATTCCCGGAGGGACGGGCCCAGCTTGTTATAACACGGGATACTTTGTCAAGTAGCTAGGGGTTCAATGAATTCTACGGGGCTCCCTGAAGGCCCAAAAACTAATTCCTTTGAGTTAAAATTTTACCATTATCGTGAAGCACATCTTCTTTCTTATCTACTATACACCGGGGTGATGGTCTCTAGCCATGTTTAATTGGCTCGTCCTCAACCACAGTCAACCATTGTGAGGACTTGTGCTTGTTCTTTAAGAGCAGAGAGAACCCTTTGAACACTGCCAGCTTACTAGGCTGGTTCTCAGTAGATCGCTAACTATTTCGTGTTCTTGGTTTGTTCCGTAAGCTCTTCGTCTAGTTCTTGATCCCAGTTGAATTCCGTTTTCTCATTCAACGTTCCCAGCTTGGCCCACCTCTCCTCAAACTTGGGATCTTTCGCTTTCAGCTTCTCGAATCTCCTGCAAAGGGAAAAACGGGACCAAAGTGAATAAATAAATAGAAAGAAAAGAAGGAAATTTGATTTTCCCTGGCTATGCGCATTTAAATAATTACATTACATTTAATTTCTTCAATAAGTAAAAGGAAACATTTGTTTGGCTCTTGAAAGAGGCCCTTGCCTGTATAGGTAGGTGTCGGTGGGGCTAACCTTAACCTTAACTCATTTTCCTCACGAGGCTGAGTGAGCCCCGCAACAGCCAGTCACAGAATCAATCATTTGCATGATACACATTGCTTGACCCCGCCGGGAATCGAACCCGGGTCTCCCACGTGCAAGGCGAGTGCAGTAACCACTACACCATGGGAGCTGACGAGTTTGAGGACCTGAGAGGGTTACAGGAACGACGCGCATAGCAACGCGGAAAACCGTCGCTATGGCAATCGGTATGAGAATGATAGGCGGCCTCACCACGCGAAGCCCTATGATAGACCCTACCCGCCCCGCAGACATTTCGATGGGAACCGATCTCAAGAGGACTCGAATCGTTATCGATCGCAGGATGAGACAAATCGGTATAATCGATCTGAAGAAGAATCGAATCGGTATCGGTCACAAGATGAGACAAATCGATACAATCGCTCCGAAGAGGACTCGAATCGGTATGGAAATCGTTCCTACGGCGATTCGTTGTACTTTTTGTTACCTTATCAAAGAATTTTCATTTGAACCCCCAGCCCCCATATTTTTAAATGATTTCTCTAACGTTCAGGCTGTATACAGATTGAGTGAGGTGTCGTTGGCTCTTGCTTCCTATGGTAAGCGATAAATTTGAGTCAGAGCATGATTTACTAACTTGTGTCCTTTGTAGGTCTAAATATTATAAGCTTTTAATATGGATAGCAAATAGGTTGCATTTTATCAACTAAACTCACTATTCAATGGTACAAACAATATTTAGATGTTACTGAAAGTTACTGTCTATTAATTTGGTAATTTTTCCTATATAGTTTTTCATGTCCTCATTTTGTCTACAGCCTTTCTGTTTTAATCATGTTTGTGTAAACTCACTATTCAATGGTACAAACAATATTTAGATGTTACTGAAAGTTACTGTCTATTAATTTGGTAATTTTTCCTATATAGTTTTTCATGTCATTTTGTCTACAGCCTTTCTGTTTTAATCATGTTTGTGTAAACTTATTCGTATGATTTTACGAGTATTATTATTGTTTTACTCTTTTTGTTTTAAAAAATGTTTAAAATATTTTTGTAAGTATAGGTAACTCTTCTTTTAATTTTTCAAAATATGTGAAATGAAAGTAGACAAAGGTTTAAAAAATTTAATAAATGAATTAGGTACTTATCAAGTTCAGCAGTCGTTCATCGATTTTAAATTAGAAAGAAATGAGAGGTTTCAACGAATGTAAACAGCAAATGAGATAATGTAATTGTGATTAATTCGTTCAAGTCTCTTTATAGTTCTGAAAGTACTGGAAGGGGGGTAACATGAGAATTTCATGTATCATTTATTTTAAAAAATAAACTGTGAAGGATATGATTTGAGTGATGATAAGGAGATCAGAGGAGCCATATCCTTCATGTTAAAGGAAATGAAAAGAGAGCAACCTGAGCCCTGTGATTTTTAATCTATTATTATTGTTTTACTCTTTTTGTTTTAAAAAATGTTTAAAATATTTTTGTAAGTATAGGTAACTCTTCTTTTAATTTTTCAAAATTTGTGAAATGAAAGTAGACAAAGGTTTAAAAAATTTAATAAATGAATTAGGTACTTATCTATCAAGTTCAGCAGTCGTTCATCGATTTTAAATTAGAAAGAAATGAGAGGTTTCAACGAATGTAAACAGCAAATGAGATAATCTAATTGTGATTAATTCGTTCAAGTCTCTTTATAGTTCTGAAAGTACTGGAAGGGGTGTAACATGAGAATTTCATGTATCATTTATCTTAAAAAATAAACTGTGAAGGATATGATTTGAGTGATGATAAGGAGATCAGAGGAGCCATATCCTTCATGTTAAAGGAAATGAAAAGAGAGCAACGTGATCCCTGTGATTTTTAAATTTGAATATCTTATGAACCCTTTTTCAAGCCCCTCTAAATAAATGTTGGGTAAGAATAGTTTCAACATCTCAAACTCCTCCTTAGAGATTTCAGACCAATCGGGAGAATGGAGAAACACCATAATGTTAGAGTTATCTTTGATGTTATTGTAACTCGTACAGTCGAGGTGAAAGGACAAACAACTCCTAACCTTAAATCTGAATAAAACAACAAAGCAAATTAAAAAACAATAAAAACTGAAACTAGACCATACCAACAGAGGTGGCTCGGTAACGTTGACAAAGTTAAAAATTAAAACTTCCATCTCGACAGAATACATGAATTTTTTAGCAAAATTACGATATAGCCGTCACCTTTTTGCGGGGAATTTCGACATTTATTCCCTAGATACCTTTACCAGAAACCTTTAACTTTTATATCCACGGGTGTATAGCTGTAGGTATAGGGTCCTAAAGAGGCTTGATAATAACTAATTTATAGAATAAGGAAATTTGTTCATGGGATTTGTTAAAAATAATTGTGCATTGAGGAAAACAGCCGTCACCTTTTTGCGGGGAATTTCGACATTTATTCCCTAGATACCTTTACCAGAAACCTTTAACTTTTATATCCACGGGTGTATATCTGTATAGGGTCCTAAAGAGGCTTGATAATAACTAATTTATAAAATAAGGAAATCTGTTCATGGGATTTGTTAAAAATAATTGTACATTGAGGAAAACTGCTATCATTTCATCCAAAACAACCCAAGCCGCCCACCGCCACAAAGCTAGTAATTTTATTTGAAACAATGTGAACTATTTAGAACTGATTAAAATTTTGTCCTCCATAGTTCTGTGGGTAATTTAAATTTCCATGGGCTGTACACCGTAATGAGCTTTTCCTGAAAATAATAGTATCTAAAGGTGTAAATATAAGTCCACAAAATCATGATAGATTAAGTGTCTCTAAAGTGTTAGTACGTTATATTCTGAGAACCTAAATGTTTGAGGATGAATTCTCAATCTCGATTAAGATCGAACTTAGGACCTTTGGGGTCTTGATACAACTTCATTAGATCTGGCATATTTGAATTTATTTTATAAACAATTTCAGTCGGTAGTACAGTTGGTAAGGCCTTTCATTCATTACCAAGGGGTCTGAAGTTCGAATCTCAGTAGAGTTGAATAATTGAGTCAAAGGGAAATAACCAAGTATTTATTTAATAAGATTAAATTCAAATTAAATTAAATAAATTCCTTTCTTTTCACGATCACGAGCTGAAGTTCGAATCTCAGTAGAGTTGAATAATTGAGTCAAAGGGAAATAACCAAGTATTTATTTAATAAGATTAAATTCAAATTAAATGAAATAAATTCCTTTCTTTTCACGATCACGAAGCGTGATTACTAAAGGGTTGATTTCAAACAGAAAAGAATTATTCTTTGGACAAAGTTGTTCAGATGAGGTCTAATCTCAAAGTACCGAGTGCAAGAGATAAAATTAAATTATTAATTAGCTATAACAAAAAGTAATACTCGGGTCTATAATCATTGAGATGAATTGACATAATGATACCTAGATAGTAGATAGTACCTAACTTGTAAAAGTTATTGGTAAGTTTGGGCTATGCAATGGCATTAAATTTACATCTTTCACTATGTCCTTTTACAGTCACTTTATCCAATAAAATTGTATCTGACATAAGTAATTTATTGATCCCGTAGATTTGTCTCGACATCGGTTAACAGTTGAGCGAAATTACAGCTAGCAGTGAACTGGATTAAGTTAAGCGTCCACGGATAATAAGCAGAATCCGAGTATATTCAGAATCTTCAAGAATAAATACATTTTCAAAAAGTTTTACCACTCTTTGCCGATTATCATACATATGAACTTGACCAACACTATTTAGATGGAAGATTACTCTGATGGTAAGATACGAAAGGAAAAGATTAGCTCGAAAAGTTAGCTTTAAAACCGATTCAAATTATAGTGAGGTGCCTTGATATATCAACATCAGTAGGGGATTCAGCGGGTGTAGACAGTGCTCAAACAATCCAACTTGAAGTAGGAATGAATTTGTGGGTGACACTTGAATTGACCTAAGAGTCCCTTTACACCAGCTTCAGCAGGAGGCTATTTATATTTGTGGGTGACACTTGAATTGACCTAAGAGTCCCTTTACACCAGCTTCAGCAGGAGGCTATTTATTTTATTTATTTATTTATTTATTTATCATGCTCATTTACAAAAATATTATGCATAATTTACATACAAATACTAATACTAATGTAATCTTACATACTAATACTAATGATCAAAGACAACTTTTTAATGTCGTCGAATTCTCAAATAATATTGAGGACACAATTCTACACTTCGGCTGGGATTGGACAAACAGCCATTCTGTTTACCAGGCAAGCAACCACTACAGCACCGAGGTAATAGTAGCTGCTCAAATTGTCCTCAAAATACTACCCTTGGCGAGCAGGAATCCGTTTTTCCTCATCCTTAAGGAAAGTAAAGTCATCAGCTGATATTTAGAATCCGCTTCTGAGCAACATACATGATGATAATGAAGTTACTACTCGTACATCGCCAAGATACAAAACAAGATTCCAGCACATCCTCATCAGCATCTTTGGATGCAACAAATTTAATGGCATCACTTAGCTCCGAGATTCTGTACGATTAGACGCCATCTTGGATCTTTTCGTTTACATGTAGAAATAAATAACTTTAAATAGGAAAAATTTAAGAATGAAGTTACTACTCGTACATCGCCAAGATACAAAACAAGATTCCAGCACATCCTCATCAGCATCTTTGGATGCAACAAATTTAATGACATCACTTAGCTCCGAGATTCTGTACAATTAGACGCCATCTTGGATCTTTCCGTTTACATGTAGAAATAAATAACTTTAAATAGGAAAAATTTAAAATAAAATAATGGTTAAACTATGGCGGAGATGTACAACCTCTTCAGACTCGTAGTAGTTCAATGCTTCGTTTTTTGTGCGTTATAGATAGGTAGCTTGGTGCCAAGTTTCTACGTTTTAGGTAGGTACCTATTTAACTTCGAGCTGCGATTCCCTATAACCTATGTGAGTATGTGATCAACATTTTGACCATGTACCAAATTTTCCATAACTTTCTGGAATTTAATATTTCTCATTTCCACCCTGATATTTTCATTTTTCTGGCATAATATGAAAGTACAAGTTTAGTAGGTATCTTCTTCTTTATTTTCACTATAGTTTCATTATCTGAGCTCATTACAAGTGTCTCTTTATTTCTCTTTCTCTCCTTCTTATTATTTTCTTTTTCTGTGTCTTCTCTGACTTGATATAGATACCGACCTATTCGAGATCTGAAGAGAGAAAAAAGTTTTAAATTGTTCACATTTTAGTTGAACATATCAAATAAAATCTCGACCAATCACAGAGCAGCGTAGAATTCGGGGGAAAACATTTATGTCTACAGGCTTTGGAGTTTTGGACTGCGAGCCAAAAATTCACTAAGTGAATGGTTTAGTGTCCCTTCTAAACATTCTAAAGAGGGAATTTGTCAACATATTCTGACACGGTGTCAAATAAATTTAGATATCTATTTGTCTGTATGCTTGTATTGCTCACTCTCACTGCAAAGAAGTTCTTTAGCAGTTTTGGCAATGAGATGATAGAGATCTGGCTCAAATTAAAATTAGCTTGAACTCTTTCAAAGTAATGGTTTCCTCAATAATAAATATGAGGTCAAACTTGTAATATATTTCTTTATTGCCACTACATATATGTAATATCTGCGAGTTTAAGTCTGCCTTCAAAAGATTCTCAATGGAAATATACGAAGCTACTTACTTACTTTCCGTGTCCTCTTCTTTCTCATCAAATCTTTCTTCCCCAGTAATTTGAGACGTAAATTGCCCTCTAATTTGCCGCAAGGAGATCTGCGTGAGTACATGTCGTCTCCATTTGGCCGCATACGAGGAGATGTTCATGCGTCTGGTCACTGCCGCATCCGCAGGTTGCATCCTCTTCGTACCCCCATAGCTTTTTGTTATATTTGCAGCTTCTCATCAAATCTTTCTTCCCCAGTAATTTGAGACGTAAATTGCCCTCTCTTCAAAATCGTTTTATACTTGAGTTGTTGTTTCCATCCATTAGTGCCGAGGACTAGAGTACTTTGCTACATGTGGCTGACTGCAGTTAGGTCTTTGTGAAGGCAATACAACTTAAGTTGTTAGAGAGGACATTCAAAATCGTTTTATACTTGAGTTGTTGTTTCCATCCATTAGTGCCGAGGACTAGAGTACTTTGCTACATGTGGCTGACTGCAGTTAAGTCTTTGTGAAGGCAATACAACTTAAGTTGTTAGAGAGGACAGTAGGTAACGAATTTGTGTATCAATAAGCTTTGTGTTCTTCTAATCTAATCAGTACGGTTGATTTTTCTCTGTTTCAGAACAAAATGGAAACGACAAACTGCCGTCGGTCTAGAACTATTAGCAGAAGCAGGCAACTATGCTGCGTTTCAACGTCTCTACGGAGGTCCTACTTACGGGTGCTGGCCTTACCAAGGTGGAGGCACCACTCAGCCTAGTGCCGCTGATCTATATTACCGTCAAGCAGCAGTGGCAGCTGCCGCAGTTAGTACCCTACAGAAGCCCCTAGCATACAGATTATACCCTGGGGTACCTGCCACAGCCAATGCATCTCATAGTCTCTCACCTCCAGGCCTTGCAGCCACCAGTTTGTCATCAATATCTAGTTACTATAATAACCTCAATCTCACGCGGTCTTGTTCCCCTGACAACGCTATGGGCGGGTCAAGAGGCTCCCACACGCCTGACAGTCAGCCGGAATCAGTAGACGTAGAAGAATCTTCGAACGACTCACCTTCAAATAACAAAATAGATGTGTAAAAAATAAGAATATGTTTTGTCTTTTTGTACTTTTCTATGAGATTTTTTTATGTTCGACTCTATCTCATAATGTAAGGCCGGAATCATTTACATAAGACATGCCTAAGTGTAAGTTAAAATTATCTTCTGAGTATAATAGAATTATTAATACTTCCTACGTCAAAATACTACCCCTCTACGAAGAATCCTTGTTAGTGGAGATGCCAAAACTACCAAATAAACTGTTGAACTCATGGGCTATGTTTTGCTCCAAAAAAGAAAGAAATTTAATTTCTATACAAAAACTCCTTCCATATTTTACTGATTTTAACTGAAACTTTTCAATTACTCTGTATACCCTTCTCTACTAGGTACTTGACGTATTAGGCACTAGTGGTACAATCATTATAAAATTATAATTAAACATCACGTTATGAAATTAACATAGGAAAGAAACATTAAAATTATGGAATGCAAAATACTTCCGTTTAGTATGTTACTGGTTTCTGATAATAACCGCAAATTATAAATTATTAAGTAGGTCCCTAATATGAATGTATACTGTATGCCCTGTAATATAAGCCTGGGATATGATGAGGTAGTTCTTAATTAAACGAGGAAAACTGATTAGAAATTGGAAAAGAAGATTGATTTCTGGATTCTTAAATAGACCTATTGTACTTTTTGTTACCTTATCAAAGAATTTTCATTTGAACCCCCAGCCCCCATATTTTTAAATGATTTCTCTAACGTTCAGGCTGTAGCTTTCTCATCAAATCTTTCTTCCCCAGTAATTTGAGACGTAAATTGCCCTCTCATTTGCCGCAAGGAGATCTGCGTGAGTGCATGTCGGATCGTCTCCATTTGGCCGCATACCAGAAGATTTTCATGCGTCTGGCTCATTTGCCGCAAGGAGATCTGCGTGAGTACATGTCGTCTCCATTTGGCCGCATACGAGGAGATGTTCATGCGTCTGGTCACTGCCGAATCCGCAGGTTGCATCCTCTTCGTACCCCCATAGCTTTTTGTTATATTTGCAGCAGGAGACTCCGGACCGAAAGCGATTTAGGGCCTTCCAGGTTAGGAATGGTTGGTTGCTCCCAGTAGGTAGTTCCTCTTTGAGTTCAAGCAGGGGGTGTTGTACTTGCTGGTTCCAAAGTTCAATTCTGCGGAGACTCCGGACCGAAGGCGATTTAGGGCCTTCCAGGTTAGGAATGGTTGGCTGCTCCCAGTAGGTAGTTCCTCTTTGAGTTCAAGCAATGGCTGTTGTACTTGCTGGTTCCAAAGTTCAATTCTGCATTCTTTGGGTGTTAAGTTTAGCTGGTGAGTAGTTTGGAGGAAGCTTTTCCTAGATTTTAGTCTCGCTGCTTGTTCTACGTGACCGTAGGTATAGAGGGTGTCGCTCATCTGTTGATTGTTTGCTTCTTTCTACCTCAGCTGCTACTTATCTTCTGATATGTGGAGGGGCTATTCCAGCTAGAGGATATAGTTTATATACGAAGCTGACTGAATGGGAGAGAGAAATGAAGATCTCCACTACTTGTTCCTCATCTTACAGAACATTTCAAAGAAAACTACTTATAAGAAGTGTAATGTGATTGTAAAGCAAGATATAAACTTTCTACTCAAAAAAGGAGGGTGTTGTCTTCATTAAATATTAAAACTCCAAAGTACCTACTTTGTATCAAATGTAGAAAAGTGAATTATTTTCTTTTCGCTCCGTCATAATTTTCATGATCTTTTTGATCAAATATTAGGATGGTGTTTAATGTGAGAAGATTAAATTATTAGAAATTATTTATTTATGATAAATTTTAACACTTTGAAAATTGCTTCACAAATATAATTTTCAAAATGAAACTGGTAGATTTTCTCCCTCCAGCTAAAAGTATTGTACCAATATGTATACTCTTCTTGAAATCCTCGCTTCCATTTCACAATAGCAATCACACTCTACATCTACATAGGATAAATTTTAACACTTTGAAAATTGCTTCACAAATATAATTTTCAAAATGAAACTGGTAGATTTTCTCCCTCCAGCTAAAAGTATTGTCCCAATATGTATACTCTTCTTGAAATCCTCACTTCCATTTCACAATAACAATCACACTCTACATCTACATACAATTTTATCACCTCTTAGCCTGATCATACTGTGGTGAAGGAAAATCGCTTCTTGTAGGTATATTATTGTAAAACCGCGGTAGACTCTTTACAAGGAGAACACACAATAAAATGATTATTTGTGTAGATAATGGACAATATTGAATTGACTATCCTATAATGCCCTGGCGTTGTGTTGAGGTTTCTTTGCTTCTTTTGTTGATGCTGCTAACGAAAACATGTTCATCAAGATCATTAACCCTTAGGTATTCCGAGTACTGTCCAATCACAAATGAGAAGGTGAGAATCATAAAATATATGAAGATTTTGTGATGAGCTTTTCCTGAAAATAATAGTATCTAAAGGTGTAAATATAAGTCCACAAAATCATGATAGATTAAGTGTCTCTAAAGTGTTAGTAGCTGATAATAACCGCAAATTATAAATTATTAAGTAGGTCCCTAATATGAATGTATACTGTATGCCCTGTAATATAAGCCTGGGATATGAGGTAGTTCTTAATTAAACGAGGAAAACTGATTAGAAATTGGAAAAGAAGATTGATTTCTGGATTCTTAAAAATACCTAAAAAAAATCGAACTGAAACACCTCTCTCGTTTTTCAATAACTAACTTTTTAATTTAATCGAATCATTACTACATTACTATTAGTTTCAATTTATACCATTTGAAATGTTTTTAATGTATCGATAAGAATTCCTTTAGTAGCATTCGATTGCTTAAAATAAAACTGTCAAGCACTTCATCCAGGCTTTTTGGTTGTTGGAGAGTACCTACTTACCTATTTTCATTTCTGTGTTAATACGAAATTTGTGGGACAAGAAACAAAACATGGACATCAAATGAAAAATCCTGCCGGTAGTTGATATTGTAGGAGTAACACTGTATAGTTCTATACCATTCTACGCTTAAATCTAACCCAACGTTAATTGCTTGCATCTTTTCTAATTAACCATTTTAACACAAAACCTCGTACAATATAATGTTAATAACGTATGAAACTCAACGTATAGGATCCTGTTAAAGATTTAATCCCACCCATAATGGTTTATATGCCATTTAATTGATCATTATATGCGAATTTTTAACGCTGCTTATCAGTAAGGCATGATATCCATATTTTTTATTTATTATTATTATTTTTTATGATTAGGGTTTGTTGGCATACAGACCAGATAGTCTGTAAACTGGTTAATTTTTTCCCCACTTTGTGAAACTAAGGACAGGGAGAAAGGAAGAAGTAGAAAAAAAATAAATATAGGCATAGTCGCTTAGGTATAACCCTGATAAATCTATTCGGCTTTAAACAAGCAGAACTCTAAAGCTTGGATTTTTCCGACACACGTCTCGATTTTTCCGATATGATCCTGAAATTAGATCGGAAAAATCGATAAACCTTTCGTGTGGACATAAAACTGTGTAAATTTTTAGTGCTATGTACACCGGACAAAACTGTGCGATTTAATCGTTCGAGCGATCTGCCCGTGAGAAAAATCGTGGCATGTGTACCAAGATTAAGAGAATCATTATAGGATTTTCCCATAGTGACATGCTCATTATTCTATACTGCTCAAATCGGACCAAAAGAGTTTCCACCAGAAGATGGTAAATTTAGTTTCAGTACGGCCAAATTCAATCCAAATCGGACTGTCATAGCGTTACTGACCTGGGCAATCAGACAAACAAACCTTAAAACTATAATGCAAAAGTATTGAGTTAAACTTTCATGCTAACTTCTTTCTGCCATGTGCCAGTTAGATTACTTCCGAAGAACACTTACTTGGGAACAAAAGCAATCAATCAAAATCAGCAGAATACAAAAATTGTGGAGACTTTTACAGGAAATATCGCCTAACCTACAGTCGGACAAAACTGTGCGATTTAATCGTTCGAGCGATCTGCCCGTGAGAAAAATCGTGGCATGTGTACCAAGATTAAGAGAATCATTATAGAATTTTCCCATAGTGACATGCTCATTATACTATAGGCTTACTTGGGAACAAAAGCAATCAATCAAAATCAGTAGAATACAAAAATTGTGGAGACTTTTGCAGGAAATATCGCCTAACTTACAGTTTATTTTCTTGTAACATAAAATCATATTTAAATATTTGGCCGGAAGTGGGAAAGTGTTGTCAATCTTGCACACTTGTTACTACGAAGAAGTTCTATTTTTTAGGTTTTGGCAAAGTTTCATTCCAAGGTACACAAATAAATATTTTCTAGCAATTAGGTAAATAAATATTTACCTAATTGCATCTTGCACACTTGTTACTACGAAGAAGTTCTATTTTTTAGGTTTTGGCAAAGTTTCATTCCAAGGTACACAAATAAATATTTTCTAGTTATTACCTAATTGGTAGGACGAACTACATTTGAGCAAAGTGACTTTCCACTAATTGCTCATGATTACCCGACTCTGAGGTTGTTGGTATTTCTCTCTACATCAGAAGAGGACATAAAAACCTTTCTATTCTAACCAATAAGGCACCAATCACCAACTGGCAAGCTTTTGAAACTCAAAGTAAGCACGTTCTTTTTCATACAGACGAGGAAAATTCAAAGTGTTAAACGAAAGAAAAAGGGAAAAGTTTACACAAAAGAAAATTCTATCGATGATTGCGTATGTTCATTAAAACCGGCGCCTATTAAAAATTACAATCGAAGTTTTATAAAATGCTTAACAAAAGCTTCCGATATATTAACTGCTAACTATTAATCATTGTCAATGTAAACTGCTCAAATCGGACCAAAAGAGTTTCCACCAGAAGATGGTAAATTTAGTTTCAGTACGGCCAAATTCAATCCAAATCGGACTGTCAATTCTAGCGTTACTGACCTGGGCAATCAGACAAACAGACCTGAAAACTATAATGCAAAAGTATTGAGTTAAAACTTGAACCTTACTTTGTTCAGTCAACTATTTTCAATCTCCTCAGTACCCTGTACGAAGTGTAGGCACGTTAAAAATATGAAAACTAATATTCCCTCTCATTGTAATAATGTTTATAAAGTAGGTACAAATCGGAGGTAATTCATTACGTATTCCACATTTAAATATTTTTTCCAGTGTGTTTTTTTCGTTCCCATTGTGTGGTTTTATGAATTCCTCCAATGATGAATGTATGACTCTTGATGTTCTGTCTGAACTTTTCGTGTTACTTTACAAAGAATAACATGAATAACGTATAATCTTGATTCTGAAATTTGTAATGATAAAGCTACAGAGCAATTTGAAGTAATATCTAATAAAAGTTGGGCTCTAATGTGTTTGCGATTGCTCTAAAAATGGGTCTTGCTCATTTCCTGAACTTGAGTTTTTTTCGCATTAATTCCAAATAGAATAACACTAATTAAATAGATTTTAAGAACAGAAAAAATAGCAGGAATATTACTATACAAAGAATGTTAAATACCCTCAATGAGAGTCAATTATCAGCACCTATTTAGCAGACCACAAACTATAAAGATGAAAGACTAATAGATCATATTTATCAATGACTTAATTCCAAATAGAATAACACTAATTAAATAGATTTTAAGAACAGAAAAAATAGCAGGAATATTACTATACAAAGAATGTTAAATACTCTCAATGAGAGTCAATTATCAGCACCTATTAGCAGACCACAAACTATAAAGATGAAAGACTAATAGATCATATTTTTATCAATGAAACCAGGACTACAGGTTAAAATGTCTTTAACAAAACGAATTTTTTTAATTGAGGCAATAATAAAGCGCCAACAAAATTAGGTCCGATTACAAAATGGTCCCATTACATTACAATTACAAATGATCAATAATTTATTTAATAGTCTCCAGTGTTCTTATTAAAATAAATAACAGCTCAAAGAAGAATAAACATTGGTTTTGTTTCAACTCAGTAACTCGCAATGGTTTAAACCTTCAAATAATTCTTTATCGAAAGATAATTATGCGGAATACAAAAAACTTCATTTGGCCAACTATGATATTGTGATTTTGATTCAAAGATAAAGGAAATTACAACAAAATAGCATTCAGGTATCAATGAATTTGTGGTAAATAAGGTCTCCTCCATAAAAGCCAATTAAAATAGTTTAAAATAGATTAAATCTGACCTTTCTAATAATCAAATTATAAAATAGATAATTGTTGGCCATATTCCTTACTCATTAGGATTAATTCAAACGGAGGGAACTATTAAAAAAGGTTCATATACTTTCTGAATAAGATATGGAACTAAATAGTTGCCTCCTAACTTTTAATTTAGACCTAGAACTAGTTATTCGACTAAAATATTATCATCTCATGTTAAACTGGTCGCTTTACTAAGTAACCAGCTAAAATGAAAATTATATGCTATTATTTTGAACGTTAAACGACAAAAAGAAATAATAACAGCAAAACATAAGTATTAGTTTGTCATGTTACCATTACATTATTTCCTCATAACATATCAGTTGGTAAGAGGCCATGAAAATATAATTATTACCTACTCATTTTTTCTACTACTTAGGAAGAAAATACGACAGATAGTGGCACCGAATAATAACCCTTTTTCATACAACAAATAGTGAAGAAGGAAAAGTGTCATTTAAATAACATTCTTCCATAATATTATTTTAATGTTTACAAAAATTACCTGCGATTTATCAAGAGTAAACAACATAGAGATAATATTGTTTACTTACTCTCGAGTGAAGTGTAGGTGTGCACTGAACTTTTCCTGTGTAATTTACGTCGGAAGTTGTTTAAAAATTCATTCTGAGTAAACAAATGAAACCACTATATTTATGTACATATTTTGCTTTACCTAACTACTTAGCTCTGATCCATCATAATTATTGGTTGATGTTAGGTAATCTTGAAAAATCATGGTAACATCAAATGATATATCAAATGCCCATTTAAACATTTGAAATTGACAAAAAGGGTGGCAAAATACCGGTTTATAGTGTTTTATAAGTAAGAAAAGTTGTTGGAAAATTTGGAAAGAAAGAGAAATTTTTGGAAAGTAGGTACACCGTAATACCTAGGGGATATGATGGCAACAGTTAAAATTAATTAACATGAACACTGAACAGACATGCTATAATTCAATTTACTTCGTGAATCATTGCTAAAAGGATACAAATCGTGAGTTTCAATTGATGAACAAATAGGTAAAAAAAAATATTATGTTTCGTTGTTTACTCAACAAACTGTTTGTACAACGGTACAATGAATCAAAAATAGTTTTTTATTAATTTATGTTTATTATTTATGTTTTAGCCTCTTGTTTATTAATTATTTTCAAATTTGAAATTTAGTAAGGATATTTGATTAACTCCTTTTCCCTAAAATAAACGACCCAAAATCCTTCGGAATCAGTAATGATTTTCATACAATTTATCTAATTAGTGGTTGGTACCTACCTCAAGTATTCTCTTTTACTTTCAGATAAGGTCATAGGTAAAAATATACCTACTCGTACAAAAAACTTGACTGTAGGAGCCTACTATTCAAACATCTTTAAATCTAAAATTGTTTCTAATTTTCAAGAGTGCGTGCTTTCATGAAGTAGGTATCTACTTACCTACCAGTACTCGTATCACTAGGCCAGAACTAATTGGAAATTGAAAAACTTCTCAGGCCAGTGCATTTTGTTCAAAAAACGAAATAATTCCCTCAGGAGATTTCTAAAAGGTTTTCTAAATGTTGTTTCTGTTGTTCAATTTTTTGAACTTTGAATAAACCTTTTGATGGAAAAATCTATTTGAATTTTGTTTATATAAATAGTACTTTTTCTTTATGTTACATTATATATATTTATTATAAAGTAATTATATCCTTTCTAAGATAAAAATAACATTAAACCTTTGCAAGATTTGACATTTTATAAATATATAAATAATATTAAATTAATAAAAAAGAAAATCATTCTAAACATTATTCGATTCCATTTTCTCTTTCGATTTCTTGCTAATTTTCAGATTCTCAGACATTAAATTTTTGCACAATGTGAGACGACAATAAGGGGTTCATTGGAGATGTAAAATAATTTGTGTTCGATTCCCAATGGTGTCAATAAGCAGAATCCGAGTATATTCAGAATCTTCAAGAATAAATACATTTTCAAAAAGTTTTACCACTCTTTGCCGATTATCATACATAGGACTCTTGAAAAAAAAAAGGAAATGAAATAGACCTCTTCACAGCAACTTGAGACATGCTTGTCAGTACATCATCCGTCAGACAGTCACTAGGGTGTTTTTTTACGGAAAATTGAAGAATACTTGAGAATGTATGTATGTCAAATGAGTTTTACATGTGGCATTGTGACTATTGTGAGCAATTTGGTTGACTAAAAAGTTTAAAATCCACCAATCAGAACTGAGTTTAAACCCAGATTGTGGTCCTGGGTTTCGAACCCCAGTCTCTTGAGTTATGGATCCAACCACCCAATGCCGTTTGGAACGAATCTAAAGATTCTCAGAGGGACTGTTTTAAAAGGGGGGTTTCATAAAAAATGAACTAAACTAACAAATGAGTATTCACTTTTAAAACCCCCAGTCTCATCTTGGCCATATTCTTCTACAATGAAGCGAACTTTTCTATTGTCCTGTACGTTGAGGCTATCATATTAGTCTATGAAACTCAATAACATATGGGGTGTAACAAATTTCATCTCTAACGATCTTCCGAGATCTTCACTAATGGATCCAACTGAAAAAGAGTACCAGTACTATACTAATAGTACATAATTACTAATATCTACATGCTATTTACAGTATTTTACACTATGTACAGTAGGGTTAGAGAAAAATGAAGAGAAAATCTTTCAGCGGGAAAATTGTTTTGAACATTTATTTTCGGTTAGGAATTTAGAATATTGAAAACTCTCTTGAGGCAATAATATTCATTATTGTGGCAAAAGAATAAATGTACATTGTACTAGAATTGGTGGAGATGTCATATTACCCAAACTATTTTCAATGTTTGGGTAATATGACATTTCCACCAATTTTATACTTTGTTGTCCAGGACTAAATTAATTATCTAATTATTTTGCTGTTGGATTTTTTTTTCCAACTATGTATGACTTTTTTCTATCTTCAACCTTTTAGAGATACCACGTTTTCACTGGTTTGACATCAGATTCTGATTTCAAGATTTTACATGGTAGGTAGGTATTCTATATTCTATTAAAAAAAAAAAAAATATTAACCAAATGCTATTGATGAAATGAAAGCTTGCTGTAAGCCTGCAACTTTTGCTGAACACTGTAAAATTAAACAAGTGGCTTTAATAATAAAATCTCGAAGGTCAGCCCATGTAAAGCGATACCTATCGGAACGAAGGCAAGATATTGTTCCCAAAGTATAAGCTAATACGAAGTATCAACACACTTTGGTTATTATCATTCTATTATTAGTAGTAGTGACGATCTAGTTTAATTGGACCGTGGAAGAGGACCTCCTTTTTTTCTTTGAATAGCAGTAGAAACTTGGTCCCTACTGTGAGGTATGTACTGTAAGAGATTTTGAACAAATCGGGTGGCCGTTTGTTGCTGTTAATGCAGAGGGATAATTGTAGGTACGAGTATAAAAGTAAACAGTTGACTTCAAAATTAAACTAGGTATAAATTAAAATAAATAAAAAAACTAGGTATATTCATTAATAAAATTCTAGTAATGCTGATGATATTGATACCGAGATAAGACAACAAAACATCAGATTCATGCTGTTCAGTGTCACAATTCACACAAGACATTCCCGTTTCATCCCAAAGTAGCTAATAAGACAAAACCACGTGTAGTCTATTTCTAACAACTTCACGATGCAAGGCTCGTTTTCAAAACGATCAAGCAGCAAACTCAATTATTAAGTATAATAATACGTTTATTGACATTTATATTTGTTAAACTCCAAATGAAAATGTTCAGTGCATACTTGTAGGATAACAATGCCTAAATGAATAGAGAATATGACAGATACAATTACCTCACTACTACTCACTAGTCGCTATGCTCTCACATAAACAAGAGTTTAATGCAGCATGTGTTCTCTATTTAGTTTTGTTTTTTAGCGGTCAAATGAAACAGTATTAATGCATGTATTATAATTCTAGTCGCTATGCTCTCACATAAACAAGAGTTTAATGCAGCATGTGTTCTCTATTTAGTTTTGTTTTTTAGCGGTCAAATGAAACAGTTTTAATGCATGTATTATAATTAATTTAATGCAGCATGTGTTCTCTATTTAGTTTTGTTTTTTAGCGGTCAAATGAAACAGTATTAATGCATGTATTATAATTAAAAAAAAAAGTAAAAAGAAAATAACAACAAAAAACCAGGGGCATCACGGTTAAAATATTAATTTAATTGCGGTTTTTTACGCTCTTAGGCTTACAATTTGTCATACAATAGACGCAATGTCCTGAGTTAGCAGGAAACAGGAAACATCCATTACTATTATTTTCGTGAGTCATATAGGATGGATGGTTGGACAAAGCTAGAATGATTAGATGAATGAATGAACAAACTAAATGTTTTTCCTTAACTAGATAATCTTAACCGCAGATTTGATACCATAATGAGGAAAAATGTTAGTCATGTAACTGAATATTCGTGTAAATAAAAATCTGTAAATGTAAATAAATCTATAAAATTCTACAAGAAATGGATTTATTTCAATCTAATAAACTTGTTTTTCATACGCCATTTCTCATGAAGGAATTATTTTACACTGAAATCTTTACTGATGTGAAACAAGCTAAAGACGTAATTCAATCATTTAGTTTTTCAATGGAGAGCTTGATATCACTAACATTCTTGATTCTTCTACATGATATGTCACAGGTAGGTTTACAAAGTCGATAAAGTTATGGTCATTTCATTTCTTGACTTTAATAACCAGGTAGTAATAACAATCTTCCGAGTTTCAATATAAGATCAAATGAGAGAGGAGAACGTGAGAGATACCTCATTTCTTGACTTTAATAACCAGGTAGTAATAACAATCTTCCGAGTTTCAATATAAGATCAAATGAGAGAGGAGAACGTGAGAGATATTAGTGAATGTGTGACTTATGCTCTTGATTTCTACATAATTACACAAAATAATCCTGTTGACTAACGGTATAGTACAGCTCTCCTAGTTGTATTAGAAAATTTGGTATTTTTGGCACATCCACTGAAAACTCCTTTCTGGTTTTTTCTCTATGAAACTTAAATCCTACTCCAATGTGCTCTACAAAGATGATAAGGTTGCAGAAAGTGATTCAACGTGAGAGATATTAGTGAATGTGTGACTTATGCTCTTGATTTCTACATAATTACACAAAATAATCCTGTTGACCAACGGTATAGTACAGCTCTCCTAGTTGTATTAGAAAATTTGGTATTTTTGGCACATCCACTGAAAACTCCTTTCTTGTTTTTTCTCTATGAAACTGAAATCCTACTCCAATGTGCTCTACAAAGATGATAACGTTGCAGAAAGTGATTCAAGCAGATGATTTTCTTAAACCACTAGATTCTACTAAGTGCAATCATTTGGTACTTGGGGCTCAAAGTCTAACAATATTTTAAACACGATTCCCAGCGTTTCAATACTGCATCGATTTCTCACAATTTATTTCGTCTGGTACAGGTACAATGGAGCGATTAAAATGCGTGAAGATGTTTCTATAATAAAGTTAAATAACTACTTAATACGCTACCATAATTGCCAATATTAATGATTTAATTGAATTTATTATGCAGTCGAGAGACAAGATTAAGAACTGATTAAAGCGTTACTTCGATGTAATTTGATAGACATTATAAAAAAATTTAATATACCTATACACTCGAAATCGCAGTCACTATCTCTGTATGACTATAATAAACGGTGCTAGTTATAAATAAATTAGAGATTATATCCATGACATTGATCGAATTGAGAAGAGATTAATAAAATAAATAACCAATACAATAATACCCTACAGGACGCAATTTCTCTTGTGCCTACCATATTGACAATCGAACAAGGTGAACAGTCTATTCCTTAGAGAAGAAACAGACTACATACTTTGTTAAATTTAACTCCTGCTAACAGACTAATATCATTAGATGAATGAAACTTTTATAAAATAATTATAATTTTAATAGGTCTGGTAGAAAGTAAAATAAATACCCATCTTCTAGGTGATTTAATCACACTAATCTAGCACCCAGGAGTTTCGTCTCAGTGCTATTCTCAAGTCTTGTGATGACAATTTTACACCATTTTATAAGAGTAGCAAGTTAGCAACAAATAGCAGCATTACAAGCAAAAATGGGCTCCCAAAAAATCTCCCTATGCTGTGGTGACTAATAAAGTTGGGTGTAAGGTCCAGATCATATTTTTAGAACAGTTTTACTAATATTATTTATAATGACGGTAGTTTCTTTCATCCTCTGCACCTAATATTGTAAGCCTTCTAAACGATCTGAAACAATCTTAAGGTCCAAGATGGATCAAACTCAAATTTCAAAGCTCCACATTACTAAACACTAATTTCAACAATTCATCAGCGCAAGACTGAAAAATTAATTAACATGATCACTCTGTGAACAGCTCATCATTGTACTTGACTTTACCTTTATGTAGGGGCCCAATAGTATTAACACCATCCAGACTACTACAATACTATCATTAAGTCTTGGCGGGGTATCTAAGGTATCTTCTGTAAGGAAGGCAGTAGCTAGTCTGTATAAAATGTATAATAGTTATACTCCTATGTATTAAAGGCATCTATTGAATAGACAAAAACATCAATAGAAAAAATATTATTATAAATAGTGCGGCTCTCACCAAGAACATACAGTGTGGAAATAGATTAATGATCTTGCTAGGAGATCGATACATTTTATTTTTTAGGAATACCTATGAATCTTTGTTCTTACTATTATGGATCCAACATAGCCAGACACTTTTTCACGCTCATTTAGCTAATCGTTTGAAGACGTATCTTGTGGATTTGGAAAATGAGATCATGCAATGTTTTTCAGATGAGAACAGAACAACATTACTAGCTTATAATTCTCTCTGAAGTAAAATATGAAACATTCAAAGGACCAAGAGCCAAGAGGTATACAGTAGGTACATTTACATTTAAGTTTGTTAAAATCCCCTCATAGGTAGTTAATACCTTATTTAACTCGTGATAATCATGGCTACTTCCTACATTGTTGGTGTAATGTTGTATCCATGTTGTTGGTGTAATGTTGTGATCATGAACAAAGTTGGCGCTTTGAAGGCACGATTCAATAAACTCTTAGAAGTTAACAATAGATATTGAACACCTCGGGTACTTTAATATCACCTTGTATGATATTGAATAATATATAGATTATATCATTAAATAAAGACTTTTATAAGTGTGTATAATCGTAATTAACATAGTCTTTATAACGTACTATATAAAAAACTTTTAATAGATATAACCTGTGTTTAATTAACTATCTTTGACTGCTCCTTTTGTATGCAGCATCTTTATCTTTTTTCTATTTTTCTTTATTGTTGTTATTTTTCTTTTGTTATCATATATTGGCGTCAAGATAATCATAATATAATCCCTATATAAGAGTCTTCTCCTTGTTGTTGTTGTTCTTCTTCTTCTTTTATAATTTTTCTTTCTTTAGTGTAATGTTCGGCATGTAGCTACTAAAAGAAAAAGAAAAGAATTTTTACATACTCTTTTCTCCGATAACCAAGACAAGAGTGATATGAACTTTGGTTCAATGATAAATCAAAATAATTTTTATGGAAATACCTCTTGGCATATTTAGGCCAATTATTATCTTTGGAGCGGCATTGTCTAGACTCCTCAACATTCCTAGTCTGCGGGTAAATTAACATTATACGCTGAACACATGCAGAGTGATAATATGTAGAGTTGCAGAGCGCACTTTATAAAGTACCTGCAAACTTATACCAAGTAAACCATGTTCAAGATTTCAAGATAATAAAGAGTGTCTTTTGGGAAGTTTATCATGGATTCAGTAATCTAGTGATTGTAATTTTTAAATGCTTTGGATTTGGTCATTTTCAATCATATCTTCCAACAGTAGTGGTTCCCTTTTAATAAAATATAAAGCTATTTTCCTTGGCAAATCGTTTTCCATAAAAGTTTACAAGGCGGTTTATGATTGTATTTCATTAGCGTTTCCAAATGTTCAAAATCTGACTTGTGACCTCTCGCGTGTTGTTAAAATTTGATGACCATATCCTCGGACTTGAATAAGTAAAAAGTTAAAAATAAATTTCCAATTTGTTACAATTTTTCTGTCTTGGCTTTTTCAAACAGAGAAAATCCCAACGAAAAACAACTCTAATAGTACATAATTACTAATATCTACATGCTATTTACAGTATTTTACACTATGTACAGTAGGGTTAGAGAAAAATGAAGAGAAAATCTTTCAGCGGGAAAATTGTTTTGAACATTTATTTTCGGTTAGGAATTTAGAATATTGAAAACTCTCTTGAGGCAATAATATTCATTATTGTGGCAAAAGAATAAATGTACATTGTACTAGAATTGGTGGAGATGTCATATTACCCAAACTATTTTCAATGTTTGGGTAATATGACATTTCCACTAATTTTATACTTTGTTGTCCAGGACTAAAATAATTATCTAATTATTTTGCTGTTGGATTTTTTTTTCCAACTATGTATGACTTTTTTCTATCTTCAACCTTTTTGAGATACCACGTTTTCACTGGTTTGACATCAGATTCTGATTTCAAGATTTTATATGGTAGGTAGGTATTCTATATTCTATTAAAAAAAAAATATTAACCAAATGCTATTGATGAAATTAAAGCTTGCTGTGATGTGCTCTACAAAGATGATAACGTTGCAGAAAGTGATTCAAGCAGATGATTTTCTTAAACCACTAGATTCTACTAAGTGCAATCATTAAACAACACTACTTAGTTTTAATGAATACAAATTAATTAAACGAACATGAGATGTAATAAATTAACACGTAATTATCTTGTTATTTTTTTCGTTGGAAAACATTGTACAGAAGAATTAGTAGATACATAAAAAAATGAACAAATATTTAGATAAAATTTCAACACAGAATGTATGTGAATAATGCAGTAAATGAAACAACTTAAATAGTAAGAGGGATGAATACCACCTTATAACAACTCTACTTAGTTTTAATGAATACAAATTAATTAAACGAACATGAGATGTAATAAATTAACACGTAATTATCTTGTTATTTTTTCGTTGGAAAACATTGTACAGAAGAATTAGTAGATACATAAAAAAATGAACAAATATTTAGATAAAATTTCAACACAGAATGTATGTGAATAATGGAGTAAATGAAACAACTTAAATAGTAAGAGGGATGAATACCACCTTAAAAATGAATTTAGTCATGATAGTACGTGGAGTGGTTGGTGTGTAGAGATAGTATGGTTAGTGGAGATGCCAAAATTACCAAGTACCTTATCCTAAATAATGTTTGTATGCAATTTGAAAGCTTGAACACAAACGCACCCTTTATTTATCCAAATCCCAAATAACTTTTTAGTCATGATAGTACGTGGAGTGGTTGGTGTGTAGAGATAGTATGGTTAGTGGAGATGCCAAAATTACCAAGTACCTAATCCCAAATAATGTTTGTATGCAATTTGAAAGCTTGAACACAAACGCACCCTTTATTTATCCAAATCCAAAATAACTTTAGGTAGGTATTTATTATTATTTATCCAAATTTGTGACACACCTACGTAGGTAACTTGGAAAAAAGTTTTTTCTCGAGTTATTAGGCAAATGCTGACTTTTCAGCACAAGCTGTATACAAGATTCACTTTATGGTATTTAAAAGACATTTAAATTTAAAAATAAAGAATTATGGTTTTCTAGATTTTTAAATTGTATAATTTATGCATTTATGAAACAACCTACTCATATTATTTTATTATTTCCAACTACAGGGTATTATTTTTGGGGACCAAAATTGTTTATTATATTATTTGGTGGGGTGTCTCTTAATGAACCATGTTTGTGTCCCTGTTTCTTCATTAGATGACACCAATGACATTGACAAACTAATCAACGATTTTGTGTAAAATCCTAATTAGGAGTTACCTATCATCGTGCCCGTATAATTATTATAATCTCTAATATCCTTAGATGAACCATATTATGGATGACTGGGAGCAGTTGGTTTAGGATTTATGGAAATTTAAGGAAGTTCGATTTATTGAGAACTTTCTTTTTGCCAGTGTATTCTGTCCATTACGGGACAAAGTTATTGGTAAGTTTGGGCTATGCAATGGCATTAAATTTACATCTTTCACTATGTCCTTTTACAGTCACTTTATCCAATAAAATTCTATCTGACACAAGTAATTTATTGATCCCGTAGATTTGTCTCGACATCGGTTAACAGTTGAGCGAAATTACAGCTTGCAGTGAACTGGATTAAGTTAAGCGTCCACGGCGATAGCTCCACCATTATTACATTTTATGGTTTGAAAACAATTTTCCTCCGCGGTTCAAACATTATTGACTCCAATTTACAATTTACTTACTCAAATAAAAGAATTATCTCGTTTAATGTTACAGTTTACATGAAATGGAACTCCTTACAATGTGATGAATCAGAGTATTATTATTTGGTTTAACTAGACCTGTAATAATATTATATGGATACCTGCCGTATTACAATACGGCGTGAGTCAGGTGGAGATGAACCATATTATGGATGACTGGGAGCAGTTGGTTTAGGATTTATGGAAATTTAAGGAAGTTCGATTTATTGAGAACTTTCACCTACTCATATTATTTTATTATTTCCAACTACAGGGTATTATTTTTGGGGACCAAAATTGTTTATTATATTATTTGGTGGGGTGTCTTTTAATGAACCATGTTTGTGTCCCTGTTTCTTCATTAGATGACACCAATGACATTGACAACCTAATCAACAATTTTGTGTAAAATCCTAATTAGGAGTTACCTATCATCGTGCCCGTATAATTATAATCTCTAATATCCTGGTGTTTGTAATTTTGGCGTCTCCACTAAAACTTCAAATGTAGGGATTTTATAAGTACTGAGATGTGAACGATCAGATAGTTTTCCACGGTATTTTTCTCTGAGAATACTTGGGGAAAAAAGGTATTTACCTCAGAGATATTCGGAAGTATCTTCCAGCGAAACACTAATTAATGTCAATAAAGGCCAATGCTTTCACAAAGTTTTAAATAAATTAACCAACTTTTGAAGATATGTTTTGTAATTTTAGCGCCTCCACTAACAATTCAGTCAACACGGATGACAATATGGCACCATGTAATACCCAGTAAACGAATAGGATATGAGAAATACACGCCGTATGTTTGTATTGTGATTTATGTGTTATGTTACACCGTAATAACTCATCAGCCTTTCATATACACAGATATAGTTTGTCACAGGAAGATACACCAGTGATGGTACGGTTTTAACAAAGAGTTGAAAATTTTGGCACACACTTTCTTTCGAACGCAGTTGTATCTGGTTATCATTTTTAAGAGTTTAACATACAGGGGATTTCCTAGTATGTCATTTAAATTAGCAGTAGAACAATTAAATGTCTAATACTGCTAATCTGAGTGGAATAAGTTACATCAAAAGCATAATTGCTATCACCATTCAACTAAAGCTAAAGCCACTACAACAACATAATAACTTTCAAATTACGGGCACTGAGATAGTACATAAAAGGCAAAAAAAGCGGATTTGTATTTTTTTTCTGAAGCATTTTCATTCAAGTATCGATATTTTTAAAGAAACCACAAAATGAAATGTCTCAGAAATATCATAAGTCTGTTTTTGAAACCTGATATCTAGGTTTCAAAAAATTACAAATGGTGAGAAAAACGAGGTTTATCAACTATCCATCCAAAGTTGTTTTAGGTGACTTATTAAAAAAAAAAAAAAAAATATGCATTACCAAAGAATGATTCGTATAAACACTTCAGAACATTTTGATGCCATTTTCATACATGAATAGAAAAGAGGAATTGTATGTTTATGGTACTGATCTAACATAACTGGACACTGGACATCACGTCTATAAGCTGAATGAAGTTGATGAAATTAAAAATTTGTGGACTACATACCAAATTTCAAGTCTCTAGCTCACACCGTTCCCGAGATATTATTGAATTACACCGAAAACCGCCAAAAAGCGGCCGAAATGCACTGATCTTAACCAAAAGTTTCGTGTCTCATCCTTGCCACATTTGACAGCTGCTTGCCAAATTTCAAGTCTCTAGCTCTTACCGTTCTCGAGATATTTTGTTTACAGACAGACAGACACACGGACCAATGGTGAAACTCTGTATTTAGGCTCTAGGGACCTCAAAACGTGTTTTGGCACTAAAAACTGACCATCGAAAATTTGACCCGATTATATTACTTTCCTTCCTATAGGATAAGGAAAGTAAAAATTGAATGGTAGACACAAAAATGACAAACTATGCCTCAGGCATTACCCTTGGTCATAATATGTATGTATGATATGAGTTATGACAAAAATATTTTTCAATCGCAAATAATGAAGCTACCCGGTATGGGATTTCAAAATGAGCTCTTCTCGTATCTTTATCTAAACTAAAGAGGTATGAAGTATAGGGCCCTCAAGTATATGTAGTGTGTCAGCAATTACCTCGGGTGACAAATTTAAATAACATATTAAGGAGACAGTTTTACGTTTGTTTTAGAAAAATAAATTATTTATTTTTCTATAATTAAGACGTACACACTTTCATTTTATGAGCAATATTCATGTGAGTACTTCCCTTGGTCTATTAGCCACTTATTTACGGTATGGTATGTTCAATATCTCGAGATTTTCTTGCAGATGGGGGACTCTATGATCTATGAGTATTTGAGTAATGAAGGTAATCAGCACTTATTCTTCTTCCATTCAGACGTTTAATTGGCACCTAATACTCGTAGAATTTGTAAAATCAGGTCGAAATAATGAGGGAACCTATTTGGTTTAAAGAAGACCCTTTTTACTGATTTTATTTTATTATTATTATTTTTTTTTTGGTACTGATCTAACATAACTTGACACTGGACGTCACGTCTATAAGCTGAATAAAGTTGATGAAATTAAAAAAAAAAAAAATCTGGTGTGAACATCACACGACTTTCTATTAAATCTATTGTAACTTTTACAATATCTCTAACCGTTTAGTCAGTATAGCTGAAATCCATCAAAAAGCGGTCAAAACACCGCCAACCGCAGCACCTATCTTAAACAAAAGTTTTGTGTTGCATCCTTGTCATATTTGTGGACTACGTACCAAATTTCAAGTCTCTATCTCACACCGTTCCCGAGATATTAATGAATTACACCGAAAACCGCCAAAAAGCGGCCGAAATGCACTGATCTTAACCAAAAGTTTCGTGTCGCATCCTTGTCACATTTGACAGCTGCTTGCCAAATTTCAAGTCTCTAGCTCTTACCGTTCTCGAGATATTTTGTTTACAGACAGACAGACACACGGACCAATGGTGAAACTCTGTATTTAGGCTCTAGGGACCTCAAAACGTGTTTTGGCACTAAAAACTGACCATCGAAAATTTGACCCGATTATATTACTTTCCTTCCTATAGGATAAGGAAAGTAAAAATTGAATGGTACACACAAAAATGACAAACTATGCCTCAGGCATTACCCTTGGTCATAATATGTATGTATGATATGAGTTATGACAAAAATATTTTTCAATCGCAAATAATGAAGCTACCCGGTATGGGATTTCAAAATGAGCTCTTCTCGTATCTTTATCTAAACTAAAGAGGTATGAAGTATAGGGCCCTCAAGTATATGTAGTGTGTCAGCAATTACCTCGGGTGACAAATTTAAATAACATATTAAGGAGACAGTTTTACGTTTGTTTTAGAAAAATAAATTATTTATTTTTCTATAATTAAGACGTACACACTTTCATTTTATGAGCAATATTCATGTGAGTACTTCCCTTGGTCTATTAGCCACTTATTTACGGTATGTTCACTATCTCGAGATTTTCTTGCAGATGGGGGATTCTATGATCTATGAGTATTTGAGTAATGAAGGTAATCAGCACTTATTCTTCTTCCATTCAGACGTTTAATTGGCACCTAATACTCGTAGAATTTGTGAAATTAGGTCGAAATAATGAGGGAACCTATTTGGTTTAAAGAAGACCCTTTTTACTGATTTTATTTTATTTTCAATTTTTAGGTTATCTTAGGTGTATTCCTTTCGGAAAAATAACCACTGACCACTGGAAAATTGACCACTGCTCCAATAAAAATTGAATGGAGCAGTGGTCAATTCTCCAGCGGTGTAGTGTCCCCAAAGAAAATACACCTATTCTTCTCCAAAATCTGTTCTTCTTTCACTAAAATGAGCTAAATCTCAACCCACTGCCTTCACTCTTCAAGTAGCAAGTGGACCCATTCAAAAATGTTACAATGTTTCAGTAGCTGGCAAAACCTAATAGCCCACACATTGACATTCTTTTTTCGGATAAATATTTAACCAACTTGGCACATTCCACACTTCCAAAAGTTGTCAAGACACATTCTGGTTCGAAACTCAAAGCATCAAATTTTCTATAAACAGCTTAGAGTAAAAATCTTACATAATGATATAATACCAGCGAATGATAATGTATAATAATTTGATCTGCGTGTGTACCAGAGGCGTGTGTGAAAGTGAGGTCTGGGTTTTTTGCTAAAATGAAAATTGACTTGGATTCTAATAAGTTGAACTAGTTTCATCTCCATTTGTCAGTGTTTTTGTCCGAATATACTCGTAGGTTATAGACCACCTTTTCTTTTTTCTGCGTTAACTGATTTTATCCAAAGTCCATGCAAAATCTTGTCTGTTTTCCCCTTATAGTCACTTCTTCAGAAGAAGTTAAATTTGTCCTAATCAAGTCACCTATGAAAGGCTGATTTCTAAATTTTCCGCGTTTTGACTAACTCCTGCGTTACTCTGACGCCCTATACCCATAATTTAGGGTGGGAACTAGGTCTTCACCTTGGCTCTTCCCAATCTTCCCCGTCCTACTCGACTGAACACATTCGTATATAATACAAAATAATTGGCCAGAAAATCCAAAAATAAATACAGAACATTAGTGAGAGTTGACTGCAAGATGCGAATGACATAATGGAAACTCAATGAAAAGTTCATGAAATAAAGAAATAGGTAAATGTGAAAAACATTTTTGAGCTAACAAAGCCTCAAAAAAGTCCAAAGTTAATTCTATAACACAACCAATTTGTCAATGATTCGCAACAAAGTTGTACACATTCGTATATAATACAAAATAATTGGCCAGAAAATCCAAAAATAAATACAGAACATTAGTGAGAGTTGACTGCAAGATGCGAATTACAATTGACATAATGGAAACTCAATGAAAAGTTCATGAAATGAAGAAATAGGTAAATGTGAAAAACATTTTTGAGCTAACAAAGCCTCAAAAAAGTCCAAAGTTAATTCTATAACACAATCAATGATTCGCAACAAAGTTGCAGCAGTTTTGTTGATAGAAAGGGATCTATCAAATGCAGAGTTCCATTATTCTTCGATTTTATCTCTCATCATAAATTAGGTATGACCAAACCAAGAAACTATGATATCTGAGACACATAATTAAGCCAGGATTTGTCCCAAGTAAACCACGATAACTTACATTTCATAGCGGTATTTACAACATGAACTCGTTCTTTTAAGAGACTGATGTCACATTTTGTCAATACTGTTCGTCACGAAAAAATAGATAAAAATCCAAGTCAACTCTATGTATTTATTCTCTTTCCTATGCAATAATACTATATTTTAGTATGATAATTGGTGAATTAATTTTATTTATAGTCTCAAATGGTTTTGTCGTTTGGTGTTTTTCTTCATTAGTTCATTATTATCGCTGGCTTGGCTGTCTCAAGAGATAAAATATTGTTTCCAATGTTCTTATCTTTCATTACCAATTTTCTGCTGGTCAAATTGAATTAACTTGTTTACACAAAGAAACTATTTAATGTCAATATCTGAAGAGCTATTAGGGAAAAACGAAGAGATCACTCGGTAAAGAATAAGCGAATAATGTTTGTAGGTATTGGTTACTTGACAGTTTAGGCAAGGGTATTGGAGTTCGAATACTGGTACAGTCAAATATGAATCGATGCCTACATGATTTGTGTCTATGGTTTCTGAAAGTATCAAAATAAGGTTTTTGAAATCATGTCTGTGAATTCCTGGATGAAACTACAGCTACAAACTTCAACCCTCAATATACGAATTTATTCATTATCATTACAAAAAAACTACATGATTTGTGTCTATGGTTTCTGAAAGTATCAAAATAAGGTTTTTGAAATCATGTCTGTGAATTCCTGGATGAAACTACAGCTACGAACATCAACCCTCAATATACGAATTTATTCATTATCATTACAAAAAAATTATAAACAATGAACAGCAAATAAAAACGATCAAGAACCTATTAAACCATTTTAAACTTATTAAACATCAAGAAAACAAAACACCAATGCTGTTCAAAGACGAAGATGAAACGTAGACAAAGAAGTATCAAGTTGATGATGTAAAAAAATAATTAATAAAGTTAAAGAAGCCATAATAGTTTCAACTTTGTGGTTACGATGTTAGGGGGTCGATTAAAGATTTAATAGACACAATTAACAAAGACTCACAACTCACAAGTCTGAAATCTCGTGAACAATAGACAAAAATAAATGGGATGAAGAAATTTAATGTTTGAATAAAGGATCAATTAATAAAGTTAAAGAAGCCATAATAGTTTCAACTTTGTGGTTACGATGTTAGGGGGTCGATTAAAGATTTAATAGACACAATTAAAAAAGACTCACAACTCACAAGTCTGAAATCTCGTGAACAATAGAGAAAAATAAATGGGATGAAGAAATTTAATGTTTGAATAAAGGATGTTTTCTAAAGTCGAAAGAGAACATTTCATTAGAGCTTATTATGGCATTAGTTACACTAACATGGAGATAGCAGCTCATAGTCCCGTGGATAGTGGTAGGAAATCCCTTTCATTAATGAGGTGACAGTTCTTGAAGATCTTAATGGCCAGGATTAAAATCTGAATGTAACCTTGCTTTAAGATAAACGATTAGATTAAGAAAATCTGATTGGCTAAAAAGTTAAAAATCAACCAGTCAAATTGTGGTCCTGGTCATTAGAAGACCAGATCCATTCATGAAAGCTTGAAAATACCTATTTGATTTGCGCTGTTAAGAGTGTTAAGGCCCAAAACCGCATATTTTATCTTTCGAGATGGGATGTCTTGTTCTAATCTGACAATCTAAATAAAGCACACTGTTTGACTTTTTCTAGACTTTAGTCTCATCAAAAGTTGAGAAGTTAAAGGGATGAAAATAATAATGATAAACTAAGGGATTAGAAAATAGTCTGAGGCGACGCTTGATAAAGATTCATATGATGCACAGGGCACACCACGCAAACACATACAAGAAGCATGAGTGTCCTCACGAGTTTGAGTGCACTCTGAAATTTCAAGTACAGACCCGAAGAAAATTCAACAACAGGGGAAAAATCTGGCAAATATTTATACTAAGGGATTAGAAAATAGTCTGAGGCGACGCTTGATAAAGATTCATATGATGCACAGGGCACACCACGCAAACACATACAAGAAGCTTGAGTGTCCTCACGAAGTTGAGTGCAATCTGAAATTTCAAGTACAGACCCGAAGAAAAGTCAACAACAGGGGAAAAATCTGGCAAAAATTGAATCTAAAATGACCTGTAAACCAGGTGTTATGTTTATGCTTTGAGCTTTCAATGGTTAGCGTGAATGCTCCATTACTCTCTGCTTTGAGTTGATAATCTCGTCCCTTGTGCTTCAGAAAATTTAAAATATTAAATGCTCTTAACACTCCGGATTTCTTATCTTTTCTTTCCCCCAGAACCCCCAACCCCAACACAAACTACTCCTCATTTTATTTCATAATTAGGGATTTTAATTATCTTGAAATCTGATGGTTTCATCCTAAACATATTATTATTTATTTACACTAAATACTGTCATGAATACAGGCGTAACATTTGGTTTTCTCGCTTAATACTTGGGTTCTCGTGTGCCATGGATGTAGAATTTGAGGTTTTTCTATGAATTTCTAATGAGGTCTCCTCAATTGTTGGTGTGAGATTTTTGGTGAGCAGAATCTTCATTTTCTGACTTTCCCGGCATAACACAAGGTTACTGTTGTGACCTTTGGTGTTCCAGTTTCTAGAGTTTAATGGTTTTCCTCAGCAAATCGGAAAATCTTGCCGAGGCCGTGCACTTTGACTGGAATTTAAACAATCTACTGTTCTTACTAGACTGAGTGCAGTGCAATAGTCCTAAACTAAAATGGACGCGGCACATTAGGGATCAGGAAGAGACCGCCTTAACATAATAATAATAAAACATATTATTATTTATTTACACTAAATACTGTCATGAATACAGGCGTAACATTTGGTTTTCTCGCTTAATACTTGGGTTCTCGTGTGTCATGGATGTAGAATTTGAGGTTTTTCTATGAATTTCTAATGAAGTCTCCTCAATTGTTGGTGTGAGATTTTTGGTGAGCAGAATCTTCATTTTCTGACTTTCCCGGCATAACACAAGATTACTGTTGTGACCTTTGGTGTTCCAGTTTCTAGAGTTTAATGGTTTTCCTCAGCAAATCGGAAAATCTTGCCGAGGCCGTGCACTTTGACTAGAATTTAAACAATCTATTGTTCTTACTAGACTGAGTGGATCTTTTCATCTGATCTGTGGCTCTCCAGCCAGTTTGTTCGAAGAAAACTCATCTTCTTCGAAAAGATTACCCGTGTTCGAACTACCTGCGACCGAAATTGGAACCACCAAAGAATGCAATACACAGACTTTGGTTTTCTCGCTTAATACTTGGGTTCTCGTGTGCCATGGATGTAGAATTTGAGGTTTTTCTATGAATTTCTAATGAGGTCTCCTCCATTGTTGGTGTGAGATTTTTGGTGAGAAGAATCTTCATTTTCTGACTTTCCTGGCATAACACAAGGTTACTGTTCTGACCTTTGGTGTTCCAGTTTCTAGAGTTTAATGGTTTTCCTCAGCAAATCGGAAAATCTTGCCGAGGCCGTTCACTTTGATTAGAATTTAAACAATCTATTGTTCTTACTAGACTGAGTGGATCTTTTCATCTGATCTGTGGCTCTCCAGCCAGTTTGTTCGAAGAAAACTCATCTTCTTCGAAAAGATTACCCGTGCTCGAACTCCTGCAACCGAAATTGGAAGCACCAAAGAATACAATACACAGATTCAAACGACATCGACATTAACACAGAAGATTCACCAAAGAATGCACCAAACAGATTTAATAATTACGGGACACAAGAGGCATAAATATTTGTCCTAAGTATTTCTGATTAACGCCTAGCGCCTAATTATCTCTGAAATTTTTTCTCTCTCTTGAACGGCGCCAAAATTCCTGTTTTTTAAACTTGAGACACAAGAGGAACATCTTGATTGTTTTGACACCTGGAGGGAAATGACTCTTATTTATTGCCCTGTGCGCTCCCTTCTGAATGAGAGTGTGTCTCATTACTAGAAACCGCTTCTGTTTAGAATGTTGCAGAAAAAAAACCGTATCATTATTTGTCTACAAATGTACGTAATCATTTCAGGGTTGGAATGACCTTTTGAAACTCTTCCCAGTTGTGATGTAGTTAGTGGAAGTTTTTTGTGAGACATGATGTGTGATGTCTTCTGATTTGATTTCATAACTGAAAAAATGAGAATAGATCTTTCTTTTGTCCGTCCATATCAGGAACTTCTTCCCCCTCGGGCTTATCATTTAGGTGGTAAAGGGATTCTATTAAGCGATTCACAAATCGTTAAGAGTTGAGACAAATTTTCCCAATGTGTGGCGCACCTAATCAGCTTAACACCTTCATTTCATTCAAACTTCCAACAATTAAAGGCATCGGGTTAAAAACATTCAAATATTGCTTTTGCTTCTTGAGCTGGTTGTAGAAGCAGAGACCAGCCCTGGTATTAAGAAGTTACATTTAATTTCAACTTTACATTTCATTCAAAGAAATCCTCGAAAAAATAATTGCATTAAAATATTGGTTTTTAGAAGTTCTTGTCCTGCAGGCATATCATTTAATGTACATTTGCAGACATCTGACTGTTTGGAAGTACCATTCTGGTGACGACTGACGATGACGACTATATGCAGAACGCAAGAGGTCAGAAGTCGAGGTGGTTCATGGTCTCCTAATTTGAAGGTCGGTGGTTCGAGTTTGGGACCTAAACCACTGCCGAAAACGCACACGAATAAGGATTATGTCATAATTATTCTGTGTTCGAATAATAGTCATTCTGTGATCACGTTTAAAAAGATCCCCTGAAAAGATTTTATATTCGGCCCTGCCACATTTAGGGTCCTCTAGGACGGTCACTGACTATTTTGTATAGGAACTTAATTTGAAAATATAATTATTCTCTAATTATTTCTTTAATAACGTTTTTAAATCGTCTAGAAGCAAAACCATTTTAAATTGCTTTTTTCCGCGGAAAATCGTTTTAACCCGTTTATCTAATAATGTCATAATCTGAGCATTCTTCACGTGAACGTTAGAACTAGAAATCTAAGGCAATGTCTGTAAAATTATGAGATAGTACAAATAATAATATCCTTAAGATAGTAATATCCTTATGTATTTTATTTGATATTTAGGTATGTTCCTACTAAAAATATCGGTGCTTAATAAAATGTATATTATAGCATTTTTAGTGGGTTTAAATTTAAATGTCAAAACTCTATGCCCAAAATTCCATGATTCCCTAACCCCACAGCTTCTTATTAGGGGATAGTCAATCTACCACCTTCAGACTACAGGTGTTAATCGTCCGTCAAATCACGGAAATTTCACGAAATAATTTGATGAATTGGTGCTTGGGGATTTCTAGCATTCTATTCTCATTGATGAATCATTCTGATGGCGATAATTGGGCTTAATATCTTCCTAATGAATACTTTGCAATCCTTAGGATTGTTATTTCGAGAACATGAAAAGCAATCACCTGTGTTTGGAATTCGAACAAAATTGGAATTGCGAATGTTTTGTTCAATCTCTCATTCATTCCGTAGCTCATATTTTGAATCACATTGGAATCATTCCTTGAATATTCCTAATTGGGGAATTGGTCAATGTTGCGTAGTCATGAAGTACCTGCTGTTGTCCGACTCACAGAATTGTTTATAATTTTAAAGCTACAAGTTAATATAAAACTTCCACGCTTTTAATATAACTTTTATTTTCTCTTACTTTATCAGTGTGCCACTTATCAATCCCGATTTCAAAACCAACTTTACCAAAATTGGGGACTTCTTTGCTTCATCAGATTAGGTGGTAGAAAATGCCCACGTAGACTTTGCACTTGACTGTTCCTTATAACTTTTACGGAGTAAACCCTACAGTCTGCCCAAGAAATAGTTAATCTCTTTCGAACGGCTGAGAGCTTTGAAGTCCACAGTAGTTTACCCACTCGTATTTCTGCTAGTATTATCTTGTTTCAGTAATTCTTCAACTTCTTAAAAAACATCCAAACAGTAGCACGCATACTAATTAACTGTTATTTTTGTATAATTCTTTAGGCACAAAAATGGTATCCCCAAAAATAATCTAGGTAGACAACATAATAGCCCCACAGAAACAAGGTTAAATATTAACCAAAATTTATGATTTTTTCTATTGCCCAAAAAAAAAGATCATGTAAAGGAGAATCATTATTAATTTGTTTGCTTTTTTAAGACTATTGGATTACGTCTAACATTTAAATAGGGTAATCGAGTAACTCTATGCGCCAGTAATTAGCCAATTACTGGTTAAAAAATATTGCTGTGATTGTGTTACAAGAATTGGGTCGTCGAAAAAGATTTTTTAACCCAAAAATATTATTTATGACCTACCTTTTTTCTACCAGACGGCGGACTTGTTATCTCCCGTTGCAGACTGGGGGTAGGGGTTGTCTTCGTCATCAAAGGGTCAGGGTGGTTTGTTTGAGACTCCTTGGTACCGTTGTTTGGAGTAATTTATTACGAGTTAATAACCTACCACACTACTGCTTATGAGTGCTCAATGCTCATTTAAACTGCTATAATGAGACTTGAAGAAGTTACTTCACTCTAGATGTAAGTATAATTCGTAGGACCTTCTAAGTCTAAGAAACACTACTGCTTATGAGTGCTCAATGCTCATTTAAACTGCTATAATGAGACTTGAAGAAGTTACTTCACTCTAGATGTAAGTATAATTTGAAGGACCTTCTAAGCCTAAGAGTGGGCTTTTTGTGAACGGAGTTGAGTCAAGAGGGCAAACTCCAAGTATAATAATTAATCAACCAGATGATTATTTAATGTAAAATTGCTAAAAATTTCAAATCCCGAATTGAAGATAAAATGGAACTTAGCCTGGTATTTACTCAGATTCCGCGCCTTTGCTGAAATTCATACCCCCAAACCTCCCGATTATCAGGCGAACGGCTTTTATACCACCGGGAAACTCTATTCATTCACATTTGCCGACCAGATGTTCCAACGAATTAGTCTGGATAGAACATTTCCTAAGACGAGTTCTAAAAATTTCAAATCCCGAATTGAAGATAAAATGGAACTTAGCCTGGTATTTACTCAGATTCCGCGCCTTTGCTGAAATTCATACCCTCAACCTCCCGATTATCAGGCGAACGGCTTTTATACCACCGGGAAACTCTAGTCATTCACATTTGCCAACCAGATGTTCCAACGAATTAGTCTGGATAGAACATTTCCCAAGACGAGTCGTTCGCGAGAAGACAAAGTTATTACAGTCATCACCATCACTGGCCATTAAATAGGTAGCATGAAGCATGTGGTGGGTAAATATGCATGAAAAGAGTAGCGAGTTCCGTATGCAGCCGGTAGATAAATTAGTAAAATAGCTATTTAGCGAGAATTCCTCGATTGTTTGGTACGGACAGAGGGAGAAATCGGTAGAAATTCGGTGCGAGGACTTCCTTACACTTGTGTCGATTTGTTATGAATTTTGATCGTTAAGCTGTGACCAAACATAGTTGACGGCCGTCAATCAACAAATCTATGTAGACTGTAGACGAAATGCGACATTGTGGTTAGGAGTGGTTAGGGCTGCTGTTAGACCATTATCCACTGACAAAATGGTCCTGAGAGATTTGTAGTAATGCTATTAGAGGAAAATCTACTTACTTAGTTATTGGATATAACCTCTTTCTTCCTATTGATCTCTTTCCTCTCAGCTCTCCTTCCATGATTCTTCTCTGCAGACAATTTCTTCTCAGGATGTGACCCAAAGAATCTATGTAGACGAAATGCGACATTGTGGTTAGGGCTGATATAGACCATTTTCCACTGACAAAATGGTCCAGAGAGATTTGTAGTAATGCTATTAGAGGAAAATCTACTTACTTAGTTATTGGATATTCTAGATTCTAGTGTAATGGAACATTATTTGGAATTCTTTATTAGTGGATGCAACCCAATTGCAATACCCCAATTTTATGCAATGACTTCAAAGATGCAATTTTCATCGCACAAATTGACAAGTAGGTACCTCTTCCAAGAGTTCTAAGACGTTTTATACAAAAGCGTGATATACTAGGGCCTGAAGTGAGGACACCTCATTACAAATTCCACATCATGCCCGCATTATTTGGAATTCTTTATTAGTGGATGCAACCCAATTGCAATACCCCAATTTTATGCAATGACTTCAAAGATGCAATTTTCATCGCACAAATTGACAAGTAGGTACCTCTTCCAAGAGTTCTAAGACGTTTTATACAAAAGTGTGATATACTAGGGCCTGAAGTGAGGACACCTCATTACAAATTCCACATCATGCCCACAAAACTGGAAACAATTATAGTAGGTTTTTCCCCCGTAGTATAAATTTCAGTCCCTTCGTGCTTTGGCGCCAAAATATTAACGGCATACCTATGACCCTTTCACTTCCCATATTAACCTATTGTGCAAGCTTTTCGTTTGGGATACGAGGACAGTTCTCATTCTTGTTCAAAATGTCTTATCCATTAGCTACATTGAACGTTTGAAAATACAGGGACCAAAACTGAGGTGGCGATGTTAGGTTGAGCAGGATTTTGAGGGAAAGAATAGAGAAGTTAAGAATCACTGGACAAGATATCCCTCAGAGCACTCTAAAAAAAGAAAAAGAATTGGTAATATCCAAATATTCATTGCAACATAACCTCAATTAACGCAAACTGGGACCCAAGAAATATTAGCAGTACTGCAACAAATTTAGGCAAAACTGAAAGATAAATAATCATCGATCTCCAATTTTCATTTTTCCACCTATCATGCCCATAACATACGTCAAATTTACTTCCAAGGGCAATTATAACTCAACTACAAGATTCAAATAAAATCAGTGAGCATGCAGAAATAATTAGTGATATAATAAATTATAACAAAGAGTTTATGAACCACCGATAACTGTTCTCATCATTACAGTTTACAACTAATAGTTTTATTATTAATATTAGGCAATTAAATAAAATCCTCGTAAAAAAAATCTTCATTTGCAAGTTTTGGTAATTTCCAACATTCGCTTCTTAGGAACTACCTACAGATAATTTTACGTTTGTACCTACTTAATATGAAGTTTTAATTCCAAGAATTATGTAGATACCCATAGGTACTTCTTTGGTTTGGAAATCTGGTTTTTGAGCCTAGATCATCTAAATTTCGTTTTTCTTCCAAATTTATTAATAAAATAATTACAGGTCGTAATGAAAATAAGATCAGCATATTGAAACCATCGTAGATAAATAATCTAAAAAGCTTCAAACATCATTCACCTTCCTTTCTTCAAAACTTATTATTATAAAACGCCTGGAAATATTTTTATGCATACTTCTTCAACGTATTTTCACAGATACAATTTCCAGGGGTTTTATACGCTATGTTTTTCCTTTTCCCAAAGTTTTCCTGAAAACTCGGAAACTTTTCATTCCCTCTGAAAATTTTTCTCCAGTGAGTTTTATTCTACACAAACTTCACAGATACAATTTCCAGGGGTTTTATACGCTATGTTTTTCCTTTTCCCAAAGTTTTCCTGAAAACTCGGAAACTTTTCATTCCCTTTGAAAATTTTTCTCCAGTGAGTTTTATTCTACACAAACGTACCAACGGTATAGGAAGAATATGAAATGTACTCATTCATATGAACCATAATGGACAATGAATGTGTTCTAAATTTGATTAGTAATGTACCTTACCATTCATTAGGCCTTCTTGTTCTTCACAAGGCAAATGCTATTAAAAGAGTACCCTGGAGGGAAATGACTCTTATTTATTGCCCTGTGCGCTCCCTTCTGAATGAGAGTGTGTCTCATTACTAGAAACCGCTTCTGTTTAGAATGTTGCAGAAAAAAAACCGTATCATTATTTGTCTACAAATGTACGTAATCATTTCAGGGTTGGACTGACCTTTTGAAACTCTTCCCAGTTGAGATGTAGTTAGTGGAAGTTTTTTGTGAGACATGATGTGTGATGTCTTCTGATTTGAAGAATAAAGTTGTTGTCAGATTTAGTAGCTTGTAATATCAGAGCTACCGGATGTAAACTTCAAACTGTCCAGACGGATTTTCTTCGTCTTTTTCTTCTTCTTCTTCTTCTTCTTTACAACAGTGTACTACCTATCGTCCTCAGAAGTTTCAACAGGTACTTGGTCTTAATGAAACAAGATAAGCTTTAGCAACTAATAGTCTACGTACATATGAAAAACAAAGTCTTAATCGCCAAACGGTGTGAAAATTTTACCTCAGTTGAGTCGTATGAAAATCAAATAATGTAGTAATGTGCTCGTAGTGATGTCTTCTGATTTGATTTCATAACTGAAAAATGAGAACAGATCTTTCTTTTGTCCGTCCATATCAGGAACTTCTTCCCCCTCGGGCTTATCATTTAGGTGGCAAAGGGATTCTATTAAGAGATTCACAAATCGTTAAGCAGGTGAGACAAATTTTTCCAATGTGTGGCGCACCTAATCAGCTTAACACCTCATTCAAACTTCCAACAATTAAAGGCATCGGGTTAAAAACATTCAAATATTGGCTTCACAGTACGACAAATGAAACATGTGATTTTGGCACATCCACTAATTTTTAAAACACGATTTTTGTTCCATTTGTTTTTCTTTCTTTATTTCTTCTTCTTAAGAATTCTTTTTCATCTCCTCATTTATGTGGTACCCCTAACTTTTCACTTTATCTTTGGCTCCATTTCACACTATCTCCGGGGGCTAACTTTAAAATGCAAACACTTGAAAGTGTACATAGTTGAGACTCTGTCTCATTATGCCGTCGAGAGCTTAACTTATGTTGGTCTACTCAGGGAGGGAGAGAGAGAGAGAGAGATTAGCATATCAGCCTCTTCAAAGGAAGCAAATCATTTGTGTAATGTAACACTTCGGATTTAAGATCTCGTTCTTCTTCTTTCACTTCTTCTTCTCCATCTCCATCTTCTTCTTCTTCTTCTTCTTCTTCTTCTTCTTCTTCTTCTTCTTCTTCTTCTTCCTCTTCCTTGTACATCTATCTAATATTCATTCAGCTTTAGCTTCTTTCGCTCGTTTTTCAACTCCTTTGACTGAATGGCATTGCCTGAGTTGTACTAAATAAATATATATGTTAGGTCCTTTTCCAACTTGACTGTTATACTGTTATTTAAATTAATTTACGGGGGGGGGGACAACGAGCTGACAAGTTTCGCTCTTCTCTTGATGACATCTTCAGTACACGTCCTTGGTTCATTTTCTGTAAACTGTAACCTGACACCTTTTCCTCAAAGCGTTCCTGGTTATAGTACCTACATTATTTCCTGTCTCATCAAGAATGAATGAACTTTTTATAAATTCTTGTTTCCTTCGTCAGGAAAAATAATATGAAATTAAACTCATTACAGATCCCGATTATTATTTAACCCTTTATGAACCATAATGGACAATGAATGTGTTCTAAATTTGATTAGTAATGTACCTTACCATTCATTAGGCCTTCTTGTTCTTCACAAGGCGAATGCTATTAAAAGAGTAATCTATCAACTTAAACAGTTAATTGCTTCTTTACCGGTGAATTCAAACGTTTAAATCGTTTTGGGAGAGTAGCGTTTTTGATTTATCCAAATGAAGAATAAAGTTGTTGTCAGATTTAGTAGCTTGTAATATCAGAGCTACCGGATGTAAACTTCAAACTGTCCAGACGGATTTTCTTCTTCTTCTTCTTCTTCTTCTTCTTCTTCTTCTTCTTCTTCTTCTTCTTCTTTACAGCAGTGTACCTACCTATCGTCCTCAGAAGTTTCAACAGGTACTTGGTCTTAATGAAACAAGATGGGCTTTAGCAACTAATAGTCTACGTACAAATGAAAAACAAAGTCTTAATCGCCAAACGGTGTGAAAATTTTACCTCAGTTGAGTCGTATGAAAATCAAATAATGTAGTAATGTGCGCGTAGTTTGAACTTTGAACAAGGTATAATGTGTGCTTACTTCACAGTACGACAAATGAAACATGTGATTTTGGCACATCCACTAATTTTTAAAACACGATTTTTGTTCCATTTGTTTTTCTTTCTTCATTTCTTCTTCTCAAGAATTCTTTTTCATCTCCTCATTTATGTCGTACCCCTAACTTTTCACTTTATCTTTGGCTCCATTTCACACTATCTCCTGGGGCTAACTTTTTGTGTTGACAGTGCACGAAGTGTTCTCTTAAAAACCACTTAGGTTTCTTCTTCTCAAGAATTCTTTTTCATCTCCTCATTTATGTCGTACCCCTAACTTTTCACTTTATCTTTGGCTCCATTTCACACTATTTCCTGGGGCTAACTTTTTGTGTTGACAGTGCACGAAGTGTTCTCTTAAAAACCACTTGGATTTCCACCTAAAAGGCTCCTAAACAAAAGATATCATTTATCGAACAAACTAATCTCTGTCATCAAACCTTTTGTGTTCCTCGAGAGAACAGGAACATAAATACTTCTATTGTTTTATCCCACGACCATTGTTCCAAGTCCCTACCGAGTTAAAGGCTTATAAATGTTATTGGACTGAGAGCACTCACACCATGTTCTGGCACAACCATAATGTTGCATGCACTCAACTTTAATGCATGTAATTTTCTATACAGGATGACATCAGGAGTTTTCTGAAAAACGAAGGGGGAGGGGACCATTAGAAAATTGGAATATTAGGTACCAGCTAAAAGTTGCCGGGGGGAGAAAACTGAGAAACTCAAATGGCTGCTGAGTAGTTAAAACCACTTAGGATAGATTTAAGCATTTACTCGTAGTAGGTTCATAAGCTTGATGCTCCCCAAGTATACACTTCATCGCCCTAGTACATACATATGTTGTAAATCTGAAATCTGTAGATTTCTTAGAAAATCCTGAGTCCATTATTCATCCATACTACTCTGCAGCTAGAATTACTTATGAAATCTGCAGATTGAAGACCTGCAGGTACCATAAATATGTATCCATTTTAACCAGTCAAAAGTGACGCAAAATTTTTCCTTTTCTTGAACAATAGGCTCTTGAGATACCCAGGTTAAATTTATTACGAGCAATGGCTTGGTTTTTATTTTACAGTAAATGTTTTGGGTATATATGGGTATATAATTTTGATACATTCAGTAAACTTTCATAATTATGTATTATGCTCTTATTTTCCCGTTTCTTTCTCTTCTCTTCGTCAGAATTTCTCGAATACTTTTTTTTTAGGAACTGCGGTACTATTTTTCGCAATGCCTTTATTTATGCTTGTCACATTAGAAAGAAAGTAGTTTAGCTATTATTCATTTTGTTCCTACTGAAAAGTCGGTACCTAGGTAATTTATTACGTGAAAAGTAACCATGTAGGTAAATTTTTTCGTGACAATCTACTACCTACTATTGATTTCCTGACAGAAGTCCACACTTTCTGGCGGAAATTTCCACTTTCGAAAGTAGCCATCGGAATTTTTTTGTCAAAATGAATATTGAAATCTCAGATTCAGCTTAATTCTCTCCAAGCTTAATTGATATAATTTTCTCTTTTGAAAATCCCTATTGAGATCCCATAAATATCTCTAGATTAGACTAGACTGGATTGTCTGGTTTCAGGGTAATATTATTAGGAAAACCACATTGAAATTTATAGATTCTGTTCTGTAAATTTACAGTTCAACATGTTTTCGAACTTTAATGACTTTAATCTCTTTTTTGCTCCAAAATGAACTGGACACTCTCTCTCTCTCTCTCTCTCTCTCTCTCTCTCTCTCTCTCTCTCTCTCTCTCTTTCTCTCTCTCTCTTTCTCTCTCTCTCTCGCTCTCTCTCACCTATAGATTTCAATTGCCATAATGAATATGACCCTCTACTAATAGCTGCACAAACACCTCTAATTGCCTATCTATAAAATAGTAGATAGTCATTTGAGACCATGCCCATTTTCTATCTGAGACCCAAGAGTTAATTTAATTCATAGTCACACCAGGAGAGAGAGAGAGAGAGATTAGCATATCAGCCTCTTCAAAGGAAGCAAATCATTTGTGTAATGTAACACTTCGGATTTAAGATCTCGTTCTTCTTCTTTCACTTCTTCTTCTCCATCTCCATCTTCTTCTTCTTCTTCTTCTTCTTCTTCTTCTTCTTCTTCTTCTTCTTCTTCTTCCTCTTCCTTGTACATCTATCTAATATTCATTCAGCTTTAGCTTCTTTCGCTCGTTTTTCAACTCCTTTGACTGAATGGCATTGCCTGAGTTGTACTAAATAAATATATATGTTAGGTCCTTTTCCAACTTGACTGTTATACTGTTATTTAAATTAATTTACGGGGGGGGGAGCAACGAGCTGACAAGTTTCGCTCTTCTCTTGATGACATCTCCAGGACACGTCCTTGGTTCATTTTCTGTAAACTGTAACCTGACAACTTTTCCTCAAAGCGTTCCTAGTTATAGTACATTATTTCCTGTCTCATCAAGAATGAATGAACTTTTTATAAATTCTTGTTTCCTTCGTCAGGAAAAATAATATGAAATTAAACTCATTACAGATCCCGATTATTCTTTAACCCTTCGAAGGATCGTGGATCACTTTACGATCTGGTAAAATTTAATGAATTCATTTAATTATTATTATTATTATTATTATCATTTAATTATTTATAATCGTGTTTGACACAAAAGTCCCTATTCCTCCTTCCATTCTTCACTCTGCAAATTTATTCCTTGATCTTTTGTCTCCATACTACTTTGCATCAGGATTTGTAACATAAAGGTACATACCTATAAAACATAAAACTAGGTTCCCAATTCGGAGAATCTATATAATATTATTCCTATCACGTAAACTCGCAGCTCCCTGGAAAATCCCAGAGGAAATATTGGGAAGTTTGCTATCAATAAAATTGTTACTATGACAACAGGCATACCTTACAGTCCGAATATGTATATTCAAAGAAACGTTTTATGGCGTGGCGAGGAGATGCAAGGTATTATGAAGAGAATATTTTATAGGCGTTTTTTCGTTATTTTTACTCATAACATAATTTTGTAAAGTGCCAAATCGAATGCAAATGTGAAGTATGAAGTTAAAAATTTGACCCGATTATATTTCTTTCCTTCTTATAGGATAAGGAAAGTAAAAATGAAATAAATGATAATATGAATAATAAAAATAGGTCGTTTTTTAGTAAGGGAGGGGATTGAAAATCTCCTTAACCTGAGTCTTCCTAAAATAAAATTCCAAGACGTCAACTAATTCAACGATTGTCCAGACGAGAGGGTTAAAGTAATTTCCTTTAATACGTCCTTAATCTCTTCAGTTAAGTCTCTGACATAGGCTTGTGTTTTATGACGAATTCTTCAGCCTTATCTGACAGTGATCGATGTATCTGGAGATCTCTCTTATAATTGGATCATAAATGGGTGTAATACTTTTAAAATGTAACCATATATTACGGAATGACCCTACCGTATTCAAAGAGTAATATGCCGCATAAACAAGAGAACAAATTGCTATTTCTTCTCTTATAAGCATAGGCGGTTCTTGCCTAAATTTTTGGGGGGGCTTGATTTACCCTAACTTTTATACCGCCAAAAAAGCTGAAAACCGCCAAAAAACGGTCGAAATCCGTCCAAAAGCGGTCAAAATACCGTAAAATGCAAACACTTGAAAGTGTACATAGTTGAGACTCTGTCTCATTATGCCGTCGAGAGCTTAACTTATGTTGGTCTACTCTCTTATAAGGCGAAGATTCTACAATAGGCATGTTCTTATGTAGTCTAAAATTGTACTTATACATAAGTACAATACAAGTGTAAAATATTGTACTAAAATAAATAGGCATGTATGTACGTACTTAATTGTACTTAGGCTACAGCAAACAGGCATATACGTAGATAGCTAATTTTAAATGAAACATAAATGGCAAAAGGATAAAATTCCATGCCTCGGCTGGGATCGAACCCACACCCTCCTGTTTACCAGGCGAGCGTCTTGACCACTACGCTACCGAGGCAGGTAGCACTCTTGGTGAGACTGGATTTCTCAAGATTGTGGACCAAAATTTTCAAAAATTTCGCCTGCGGCGCTCTAATTTATTTTGCTCACTTTAGCACCTACCACACTACTGCTTATGAGTGCTCAATGCTCATTTAAACTGCTATAATGAGACTTGAAGAAGTTACTTCACTCTAGATGTAAGCATAATAATTAATCAATCACTCCAAAAAGGTGGAAAATAAAATGAAAATTTGTATGAACTGACAAGTTACTAATTACTGATCTTTTTCCTCTCTCTTCTCTTTTTTCCGAAAATAATTAGTGGATGTGATAGTTTTCCCTCTTCCGTTTTTTATTTTACGAGATCGAGAATCCTTTCCAAAAAGGTGGAAAATAAAATGAAAATTTGTATGAACTGACAAGTTACTAATTACTGATCTTTTTCCTCTCTCTTCTCTTTTTATGATGGCTTTCTTTTGGTCTGGATCTTGGAGAACACTTATGTCGTACGTCGTACGAAAGTTCCGTAAAAGGTTAAAGTAAACAGTAATTGATAGGGAAAAGAAGACAAACAAATTAATGAAAACAATGATACAAGGTTCGTTAATTTTAATGGGGAAAAAAACCTCATGGTAAGCAAATTTCAAAGCTACACCACTGTGATTAAATTTGTACAAACTATTTTATTCTTCTGGCAGTTTTCCAGCAAAACTGGAAACAATTATAGTAGGTTTTTCCCCCGTAGTATAAATTTCAGTCCCTTCGTGCTTTGGCGCCAAAATATTAACGGCAAATGGCAAAAAATGTCTTTTCCGTGCGCAAGAAACAGAAAATCTGCAGTAATGAACAATTTAATAGTTGTGTCAGCAGAAAAAAAAAATCTGGACGAGAGGTGAAATTGCAACATGATTTTGGCACTTCTACTGATGTTTTCCGAAAATAATTAGTGGATGTGATAGTTTTCCCTCTTCCGTTTTTTATTTTACGAGATCGAGAATCCTTTCCAAAAAGGTGGAAAATAAAATGAAAATTTGTATGAACTGACAAGTTACTAATTACTGATCTTTTTCCTCTCTCTTCTCTTTTTATGGCTTTCTTTTGGTCTGGATCTTGGAGAACACTTATGTCGTACGTCGTACGAAAGTTCCGTAAAAGGTTAAAGTAAACAGTAATTGATAGGGAAAAGAAGACAAACAAATTAATGAAAACAATGATACAAGGTTCGTTAATTTTAATGGGGAAAAAAACCTCATGGTAAGCAAATTTCAAAGCTACACCACTGTGATTAAATTTGTACAAACTATTTTATTCTTCTGGCAGTTTTCCAGCAAAACTGGAAACAATTATAGTAGGTTTTTCCCCCGTAGTATAAATTTCAGTCCCTTCGTGCTTTGGCGCCAAAATATTAACGGCATATGACCCTTTCACTTCCCATATTAACCTATTGTGCAAGCTTTTCGTTTGGGATACGAGGACAGTTCTCATTCTTGTTCAAAATGTCTTATCCATTAGCTACATTGAACGTTTGAAAATACAGGGACCAAAACTGAGGTGGCGATGTTAGGTTGAGCAGGATTTTGAGGGAAAGAATAGAGAAGTTAAGAATCACTGGACAAGATATCCCTCAGAGCACTCTAAAAAAAGAAAAAGAATTGGTAATATCCAAATATTCATTGCAACATAACCTCAATTAACGCAAACTGGGACCCAAGAAATATTAGCAGTACTGCAACAAATTTAGGCAAAACTGAAAGATAAATAATCATCGATCTCCAATTTTCATTTTTCCACCTAAAGGCTCCTAAACAAAAGATATCATTTATCGAACAAACTAATCTCTGTCATCAAACCTTTTGTGTTCCTCGAGAGAACAGGAACATAAATACTTCTATTGTTTTATCCCACGACCATTGTTCCAAGTCCCTACCGAGTTAAAGGCTTATAAATGTTATTGGACTGAGAGCACTCACACCATGTTCTGGCACAACCATAATGTTGCATGCACTCAACTTTAATGCATGTAATTTTCTATACAGGATGACATCAGGAGTTTTCTGAAAAACGAAGGGGGAGGGGACCATTAGAAAATTGGAATATTAGGTACCAGCTAAAAGTTGCCGGGGGGAGAAAACTGAGAAACTCAAATGGCTGCTGAGTAGTTAAAACCACTTAGGATAGATTTAAGCATTTACTCGTAGTAGATTCATAAGCTTGACCCTCCACAAGTACACTTCATCGCCCTAGTACATACTTAAGTTGTAAATCTGAAATCTGTAGATTTCTTAGAAAATCCTGAGCCCGTTATTCATCCATACTACTCTGCAGCTAGAATTACTTTGAAATCTGCAGATTGAAGACCTGCAGGTACCATAAATATGTATCCATTTTAACCAGTCAAAAGTGACGCAAAATTGTTCCTTTTCTTGAACAATAGGCTCTTGAGATACCCTGGTTAATGGCATCTATTTATTACGAGCAATGGCTTGGTTTTTATTTTACAGTAAATGCTATGTACCTGCTGGGTATATAATTTTGATACATTCAGTAAACTTTCATAATTATTATGCTCTTATTTTCCCGTTTCTTTCTTTTCTCTTCGTCAGAATTTCTCGAATACTTTTTTTTTAGGAACTGCGGTACTATTTTTCGCAATGCCTTTATTTATGCTTGTCACATTAGAAAGAAAGTAGTTTAGCTATTATTCATTTTGTTCCTACTGAAAAGTCGGTACCTAGGTAATTCATTACGTGAAAAGTAACCATGTAGGTAAATTTTTTCGTGACAATCTACTACCTACTATTGATTTCCCGACAGAAGTCCACACTTTCTGGCGGAAATTTCCTCTTTCGAAAATAGCCATGGGAATTTTTTGTCAAAATGAATATTGAAAGAACAGAACGAAAGACAAACTTACAAATCTCACCATCAGCTTAATTCTCTCCAAGCTTAATTGATATAATTTTCTCTTTTGAAAATCCCTATTGAGATCCCATAAATATCTCTAGATTAGACTAGACTGGATTGTCTGGTTTCAGGGTAATATTATTAGGAAAACCACATTGAAATTTATAGATTCTGTTCTGTAAATTTACAGTTCAACATGTTTTCGAACTTTAATGACTTTAATCTCTTTTTTGCTCCAAAATGAACTGGACTCTCTCTCTCTCTCTCTCTCTCTCTCTCTCTCTCTCTCTCTCTCTCTCTTTCTCTCTCTCTCTTTCTCTCTCTCTCTCGCTCTCTCTCACCTATAGATTTCAATTGCCATAATGAATATGACCCTCTCTCTCTCTCTCTCTCTCTCTCTCTCTCTCTCTCTCTCTCTCTCTCTCTTTCTCTCTCTCTCTCTCTTTCTCTCTCTCGCTCTCTCTCACCTATAGATTTCAATGGCCATAATGAGTATGACCCTCTACTAATAGCTGCACAAACACCTCTAATTGCCTATCTATAAAATAGTAGATAGTCATTTGAGACCATGCCCATTTTCTATCTGAGACCCAAGAGTTAATTTAATTCATAGTCACACCAGGCACGGAACGAAGTTGGTGAGTAGGTAGAAAAAGTAATTAGGGCCTAGTTAGCTAAGTTGATAGAGCGTCTGCCTTGTAAGCGCTAGTTCTATCTGAGACCCAAGAGTTAATTTAATTCATAGTCACACCAGGCACGGAACGAAGTTGGTGAGTAGGTAGAAAAAGTAATTAGGGCTGTTTGCCAGCCTAGTTAGCTAAGTTGATAGAGCGTCTGCCTTGTAAGCGCTAGGCCGCGGGTTCGATTCCCGCCCGGGGCGGATTCGATCCTGAACGGATAATGTTCGCTATTGGATGGTGAGCAGGAAGACGTAGCTTCGATTCCAACGGAAGGGTAGAATTTTATCTTCATTTTTGGTGAAATAGATCACAATATTGAGAGGTTTTAACTAATTTGATTGTTATTTATTATATGGTGTATGGACTCTATATCTGGAGGTTGGTGGTTCGAGTCCAAGCACTCAAGCTTAAGAGTCTTAAATTTTGTGTTACTAGCAGAGGTTTGTCGAAAAAATTGAAGATACGGAAGGGTAGAATTTTATCTTCATTTTTGGTGAAATAGATCACAATATTGAGAGGTTTTAACTAATTTGATTGTTATTTATTATATATTATGGTGTATGGACTCTATATCTGGAGGTTGGTGGTTCGAGTCCAAGTACTCAAGCTTAAGAGTCTTAAAATTTGTTTACTAGCAGATACCTACCAGCATTTATCTCAAGATGTGTTCTGCTCTTCCATTCAACCATAGATCCAATTCTGACCGTAACCCAGGCCTGTTGAGCACCTACAGTTTAATAACATTTAAGCTACCGTGAATAATAATAATAAAATGATAATAATATTAATGACGATAATGCCGGCAAGGTCATTTCTTCAATGGTGTTCTAGAATTAATCTAATAATCGGCCGGTTACAGGGTATCCCGCTACTCATTAGAACACTTTAGCTCAGAGGAGATCGCCCGCCTGGTAATCAAGAGGTCGCGGGTTCGAATCCCAATCAGAGCATAGAATTTCAGACTCGATTGTTAAGGTGTCCTTGATTTTTTTTTTTTGCCTGCAATTAATATTTTGAGAATTTCCTGGTTGTTTGGGGGCAAAATCTATCAGTCAAGTTGCTGGCTTAACATTTTTTTTTTTTTTTTTACGTCAAACAAACTCCACATTCGTTCTGCGTGCGTGTTTAATTTGTGTTAGAATATTGAAGCATTATATTTTCCAGTGTTACCCTTGGGATTCGGAACTTTTGCCTGTCAACAGGTCATTGACTTCTGAACAGGAGGAAAAGGACCAGAGAACAGGGCTTTGGAATTCGGAGACAGAGAATTCCACGAATTTTCGAATTTGAGAAATTTTGTTCTCAGTGCTTCTGTTCTGGAATGTAGAATTGTAGATACAACCTGTACCTGAAGAAGAAGAGAAGGGGGAGGAGGAGGAGGAGGAGGAGGAGGAGGAGGAGAAGAAGAAGATACAGAAGCAGAAGAAGAAAAGAAAGGAGACTGTACTGTGGAATCAGCGATGACTCGAGACCATCTCTCACGGAGCCACTTTGTACTTTTTAAGGTACAATTTGCACTTTGAACATGATCTACGTATAATACGAGTAATATCTAATTGGATTCCTTGCATAATTTAGTGTTGGTGTCACCGCATTGTCCCACAAGCAAGTTTGATTTTTCAATTTCAATCGGACTGTTCAAACATCATTGAAAGGGAAAAAAATAGAAGGTACCTACCTAATATTTAAATAGGTAGCTGCGAGTGAAAACATCTCAGAATCAAATTAGCCCTATGTGAAAGCTTTGACATTTGCAAAATGTCAATCCCACCTTATTCTTTCCTTCCTCTTCGTCTTTTTTTTCATCCCTTTCCCCCTTTCTTCTTCTTCTTTTTCCTCTATTTTCATGACTGGGAGAGGTAGAGACCACGTAAGGAGATTGGATTGCATACATGCATCCCAATTGAGGTAATCTCTCAAATAGGAACTTGGCCAGTAACATACCTCCCATTTGAGGCAATATTTCTATATAATTTAGTGTTGGTGTCACCGCATTGTCCCACAAGCAAGTTTGATTTTTCAATTTCAATCGGACTGTTCAAACATCATTGAAAGGGGAAAAAAAAATTGAAGGTACCTAATATTTAAATAGGTAGCTGCGTGTGAAAACATCTCAGAATCAAATTAGCCCTATGTGAAAGCTTTGACATTTGCAAAATGTCAATCCCACCTTATTCTTTCCTTCCTCTTCGTCTTTTTTTTCATCCCTTTCCCCCTTTCTTCTTCTTCTTTTTCCTCTATTTTCATGACTGGGAGAGGTAGAGACCACGTAAGGAGATTGGATTGCATACCTGCATCCCAATATTGAGGTAATCTCTCAAATAGGAACTTGGAACTTGGCTAGTAACATACCTCCCATTTGAGGAAATATTTCTAACTTCAAATTACAAGCCCTTCTCCCTGTAAGTCTTTTCTCCTTTTCTAATCTAAGTAAAGTATCTTTACTCTGTCGTGTTGATCTTATTTGAATGAGTTTTTAGTTTTTACTGTATTTTTATGCTTAGAAACCCGAGTAAACCTTCAGTTTAGCTGCAGATTACCCACTAGAAAATCTACCAATGTATCTCTCTAATACCAAAATTATCAAACATAACTCTAGCTGAGAAGGAAAATGATTTTTTAATGACGTCATGATTTAAAAACAGAAAGCTTCAAGTAACAAACTAAAACGAAATTATTTCTTAGGTTTCGAAAAATAGGAACAAATAAATGTCAAGTTGCCAAACCGAATAAATAAAAGGCTCGTAGTAGAACATAAAAAATAAATTTAGAATAAGATCAAGCTTAAAACTAGAACTGAAATCAAGGCTAGGAAAATTGCTTGAACAAAATGGAGTTGAAGGAGCATGAAAATAACACTCTTAAGAAAGCTAAATTCCCATATCTACATAAGCTACATTCCTATATCCTTCATGATCAAAAGACCTATTTTATTTTACTGAATAACATGTAGAACTGAGCACATACTCCTATTGTTAGTGGATGTGTAATGTTTCCCAGGTCCCAGGTTTTCTAATAATTCAAGTTCAGGATCAGAGAGAAAGAAATAACGGAGAAGGAAATAAGGAAAATATAGCGGGAGAAAACGAAAGCTAAAGAGATAAGGAGAGAGACTTAGAGGGAGAAAAGGAAAGAAATATCAGATGAGAGGAGGACCGGAGAGAAAGTTAAATCCAAAGAAGAAGGTAAAGATCAATGTAGAAAAACAAAATAGATTGTAAGGAGAATTTTGACAACATACTCGTGGGGTGTATGAAAGGAAAATGCAAATAACTTTTACAAGACACACTGTAGGTAACATGTACATTGTACATACTACAAAAAGACCTATTTTATTTTACTGAATAACATGTAGAACTGAGCACATACTCCTATTGTTAGTGGATGTGTAATGTTTCCCAGGTCCCAGGTTTTCTAATAATTCAAGTTCAGGATCAGAGAGAAAGAAATAACGGAGAAGGAAATAAGGAAAATATAGCGGGAGAAAACGAAAGCTAAAGAGATAAGGAGAGAGAGTTAGAGGGAGAAAAGTAAAGACATATCAGATGAGAGGAGGACCGGAGAGAAAGTTAAATCCAAAGAAGAAGGTAAAGATCAATGTAGAAAAACAAAATAGATTGTAAGGAGAATTTTGACAACATACTCGTGGGGTGTATGAAAGGAAAATGCAAATAACTTTTACAAGACACACTGTAGGTAACATGTACATTGTATACATACTACATGAAGGTATACATGTATTCAACATGTAGGTAGTTTGCATAGTGTGTGCTAAATACTCTTCTAACTCTTGAAATCAAAATGAGTAAAACATATTTCTAAGTGATGCTCAATCTCTCAAATGAGAATTCGGCCAGTAAGATATACGTCTTTTTTGAGGAAATATTCGTCTGTGATTCTCAAACTCTCAAATAGAAACTTGGCCAGGCGCACTACAGCCTGGATAGACTCATACAGGCTTAATAGGTCACTTGAAAACATTACGAACATTACGTACGGAAAACTAAGCTTTAATTAAAATGGAATAGAGTTAATCTATTGAATGCAGCTAGAATTTAGTTTGCATTGTTAATATACGAAGAGGAAAGGACCCATGAGGACAAAGGCTGACACTTTTGAAGCAGAGACAAGAGTTTGAACATTACAAAAAAAAATTCCAATTGCAAAATAATAATAATAAAATCACAGGAAATGTGAATCCACAAAAGCAATACGTATTAAGGGCTACAGAAAATTACTTATCAAATGGAACTGTTGGATTTCTAAACAACATGCCTCGTGAAAAGTTGTAATCGGTGGAATGCGAGCATTGTAAGCTCGTGGCTTACATTGTAGGTACCTATAACAAGATTTATCAGTAGATACCATTGTTAATATACGAAGAGGAAAGGACCCATGAGGACAAAGGCTGACACTTTTGAAGCAGAGACAAGAGTTTGAAAATTACAAAAAAATTTCCAATTGCAAAATAATAATAATAAAATCACAGGAAATGTGAATCCACAAAAGCAATACGTATTAAGGGCTGCAGAAAATTACTTATCAAATGGAACTGTTGGATTTCTAAACAACATGCCTTGTGAAAAGTTGTAATCGGTGGAATGCGAGCATTGTAAGCTCGTGGCTTACATTGTAGGTATAACAAGATTTATCAGTAGATGCCTTGTGAAAAGTTGTAATCGGTGGAATGCGAGCATTGTAAGCTCGTGGCTTACATTGTAGGTATAACAAGATTTATCAGTAGATACCTAGGTACATTTCTATTTACCTTTTTAACATACGTATATACCCATGGAAATAAAAATAATCCCCTGAAACCAATACCACACAAAAGACAAACATGTTTTGAACCACATCAAAGAAAAGGGAAAAATGTGCACGGTTTGTGCACAATTTTACTGTACGATCATAATACTGCATAGGTTGCTACATACAAAATGATAGATATAACATCATGCAATGTAGATATTATCAGTTTCCCTCGTCTTTAGTGCAGAAATATGACGCCTCAAAGTCTCATCAAAATAAATGCCCAAGGCATGATATTTTCCAATATCGTTGCATAGGTTGCTACATACAAAATGATAGATATAACATCATGCAATGTAGATATTATCAGTTTCCCTCGTCTTTAGTGCAGAAATATGCCGCCTCAAAGTCTCATCAAAATAAATGCCCAAGTCATGACATTTTCCAATATCACTCATTTCTTGCTTTCTATTTGTTCTAAAAACGGTTTATATCTCGTAAAAATACCTACTTGTTCCCAAGATTCATAAAATGTGAATTCTTTGTGGTAGGTAATTTTTGTAAAGAAAGCGCCTTTTCACATTTTTTTTTCTTTTTTGTGGGTATCACAGCTTATTAGGTAACGTTAAATATAACATGTTTCTCTGAAAGTTCCATTTTCACATGAACATAAGCTGATTAGGAATGACAGCGCTGAAATCCATTCAATTCAAATCATGACACGAGGAAAATAATTGACAGTTTTCATCTTTTGGAAAACTCAAAACGGGTGTGTAGTATATTCTCGTACTGTCTGTTTCATAGACATATACGAGTACATATGTATAATAATGTATATGTTATGTGTACATGTGTAATCTACTTCCTCATTTTTCTCAAAGTTTTGTGACAAGTGTATTGACAGTTTTCATCTTTTGGAAAACTCAAAACGGGTGTGTAGTATATTCTCGTACTGTCTGTTTCATAGACATATACGAGTACATATATTATGCATAATAATGTATATGTTATGTGTACATGTGTAATCTACTTCCTCAATTTTCTCAAAGTTTTGTGACAAGTGTCGAAACTACAGTAAACGGATTTGATAGAAAAATGTCAAAATGTCTACAGTTTTGGATTCAGTATAACCAGGGTATGTGAGATTCCCTCAAAATGAAAATCTTACTTAGAGGAAGAACTTTGGAAACTAGCTCCATTGAAATTTTCCCACAAAAGAAACACTCCACAAAAAATGATAGATAACAAGATACATCACTCTTAATTCTAAAGTAAACAAAACATTCAATGGGTTAAACAAGTATAAAAAAAGTAAAAAGCAACCCCAATGGGTCAATGTCCTTTATAACTTTATGCAAGTTATAAGATCGATAAACCAGCGTCAGAATTCTGCTTGGAGGGAAGCCCCCTTTTCAAAAAGGAAGAAAGAAAATCACTCTTTTTGAAAATACTCGTATAAAACAATAATAAAAAGTAAAAAGCAAGAAATGTGGGGACTGGTGAAATAATACTAATTTACAATCGTATCAACATTTTGATGAGCTGCTAAACCTTCAGCTAGGAAAATATTCACGTTTTCAGCTAGTTTTCTGTTGAAATATAATTAGATTCGAAATTAACCCGAGTATATTTTTGTTGCTCATTTATATCACAATGTGCATTGTCATGGGACTCGGTGTTACACATATGAAATATGAATACGCGCATTCTGTATTAGAATCATAAAACCAATTTATACGAGCTTTCAGGGGTTGGTAAACGGGTGTCCATGGTTCATGAAAATGGGAAGAAATTTTCTGTATCCGACTCATAAAACCAATTTATACGAGCTTTCAGGGGTTGGTAAACGCAATGGGGTGTCCGTTTTTCATGAAAATGGGAAGTATTGTGTCTCTTCTCTCCAATTTACACGAGCTTTTCGGGGTTGGTAAACCCAAAATGGGGTGTCCAATGGCCCATGTTTCATAAAAATGGGAAGTATTGTGTCTCTTCGCTCCAATTTACACGAGCTTTTCGGGGTTGGTAAACTCAAAACGGAGTGTCCAATTGTCCATGTTTCATGAAAATGGGAAGTATTGTGTCTCTTCTCGCCCATCTGGTAAGAGGCATTAACAAATTAATATTATATTGAGAGGATGGATATTTGGATAATTATTGGAGTTTAATACCAATAGCTAAGTTTACTTGGATGGTCCTCAGTCGAAGGACTGACTGTTGTCGAATTTTGAGAAACACTTGGTAAAAGTATAGGTAGGTACCGAGATATCTACTGATTTAAAAAATGAACTGAATCACAAACAACTACTGATAGTGATGATGAGACTAATCAAGCAGACGGTCCCGAAAGAATTGTTTGATTGTCTGGACAGAGGTTGAAAAAGAAACACTTGGTAAAAGTATAGGTAGGTACCGAGATATCTACTGATTTAAAAAATGAACTGAAGGGTACAAACCCAGTGTTAGATTTAAAAGTTAATTCATAGAAATTATATTGTTAATAGGAGCTCAGAAAGGAAGTTAATTTTACCGACTAGTGTTTAGATTGCAATAATAGTATTCTCAATCAATACAGGGTGGACACAAGCCCGGGACTTCTGTAGTGCAGATTCTGAGGGCATAGGATTGGATCCATAGAGGTTTTCGATATTCATAGAAATTATATTGTTAATAGGAGCTCAGAAAGGAAGTTAATTTTACCGACTAGTGTTTAGATTGCAATAATAGTATTCTCAACCAATACAGGGTGGACACAAGCCCGGGACTTCTGTAGTGCAGATTCTGAGGGCATAGGATTGGATCCATAGAGGTTTCCGAGGGGTTTACATATAGTTTTGCAAAAATCCTTTGTAAATTAACAGGATGAACTTATGTTTGGTTGTGAGCTAAATTTACACAAAATTGTTCTTTTGTTGAACTTACCTCTTTTGGATTTGGTGTCCAAATCACCATTTGTAGATTGAAGATGCAGGCCTCGTGAATTGGGTTAAATACCTTCCACTGTAAATTGACGTGACTAATAGCAAAAATCCTTTGTAAATTAACAGGATGAACTTATGTTTGGTTGTGAGCTAAATTTACACAAAATTGTTCTTTTGTTGAACTTACCTACCTCTTTTGGATTTGGTGTCCAAATCACCATTTGTAGATTGAAGATGCAGGCCTCGTGAATTGGGTTGAATACCTTCCACTGTAAATTGACGTGACTCATCAAAGGTATTTTAGTTGCAATTTTAGGAAATTTCTAAGACTCATTGAAATAGTAACAACACAAGTCGTTTCGAAAATATTGCATAAAGTCCTTCAGAAACAAAGGAAATATATAATTTTAAGGAAAATGACTGTATAGAAACAAATTTTAATATTTTTTTTTATTCATCGTAAGGCATTTTATATCTTTGTTCGATTAAACATATGATTGAAAATATTAAAACTCAATATAAATAAAATGTACAAGTTGATAACATATTTAATAATAATGTATTAAATTAATATTGTAATAATATTGTAAGGTTAAAATATTATAGCAAAAAAAGTTTTCTCTTCCATAAATAGAAACATTATAAAATTTGCGAATGATTAAATTTATCTTTAAAAATGAGAATCTTTAATAATTGATCCAAATTTCTTCTCATAAGGGTTCGTCAGAGAAAAAGATTTTTTAAAGAATTACAAAGTAGAGCATATAACAGTATATCTTTTCGACATTCTAGTGACTATTCATCTGACGGTCCCTTTATTTACTACAAACAATTTAAAACATGAACCTGATTCAATTTCAAAAGAGAAATATTTTCATTAACTCCAAACGTACACATTCTCCTTCCCAACAGAATACATAATTAATTCTCTTAGACATACAACCACAGACAAGAACATACCAGGCAATTATTACAAACTGGAGGTAGCTAGTTATAACTATGTGAAAATGTCAAAGTGAATTAAGACATTACTTATTTAAAGTTTGTTCTTAAAAACCATGGTAACAAATTCATTTCGAGCTCAAAATACTGAAATAGAACATGAGAGAAATAGTGAAACACCATGACGACTGAATTTTGTCAACCCTTATCATGCTCCAAGCAAACTTTTACCACAGCTAATTTCTCATAATATATTACTATTTCGAATCATGCTTTCTTTTAGGTATTGTTCAAAAATGAGTAATGAAAAAGACAATGAAGACATGAATGAAGGATTATACGCAACGGGAAAAAAATATAAAAGAAAGAGAAAAGAATAGATTGAAAAGTACTAAAGTAGAAGAAAATGGAAACAGAAAAGAGGCATGAGGATGAAATAAATACGAAAATCTATACACAGCTAGTGAGCTTGGGGCTTGAAACCTACAGCAAGAAACAAAATTACAAAAGCTTCAAGTAATACAAACATTGAGAAGGCAGAGTAGAGAGTAAAGATGAAGGTATCATGTTTCCTAATATCCATCCAACCTTTTAAAGTGTTCGGCAAACAAACAGGCTAATATTGTTATTCAACAACTCACTTTAGCCGTCTAAAAATGGCATTCTAAATGAAAAGCCATTCGTGAAACACGCGGCAGCAAAAATGATGGTTGCGATATAGCTAACTGGGTTAGAAGGAAAACTTGTAGAATAAACTTAAAACTCAAGATATTGTGTATAGAAAGGCTAGGAGTGTCATGTCATGGAATAGTCTAGCTGGAAAATTCCATACAATGACTTTGAACAAGGTCAGTTTTACGAACGTATATTTTCATTGATCATAATATCTCAAAACGGAAGTATTTTGATATTCCTTTACATTCTTTCCTTTCAGCTTGATTCAACAGAACCAATATCTAAAGCTACATTTCAGGAAATAGAGTAGCTAATCTAGCAAAGGTTTTTATCGACTCGGTTCAAACTAATCTACCCATCTATGATGTATTTCTATATTTTCATTGATCATAATATCTCAAAACGGAAGTATTTTGATATTCCTTTACATTCTTTCCTTTCAGCTTGATTCAACAGAACCAATTTCTAAAGCTACATTTCAGGAAATAGAGTAGCTAATCTAGCAAAGGGTTTTATCGACTCGGTTCAAACTAATCTACCCATCTATGATGTATTTCTGATAGGTTTAGGGTCGTTTTGATGAAAATATAATTAAATTTATCGAGCTCGAGAAAAAAGATCAATTATAATTTTTATAAATCATTCTCATTAATAACAAATCTTAGCAAAATAACCTGAATATAATCTTCTGTTTAAAATAAAATTGTAAAGTTTGATAAAATGTTTCTTTTTATTTAATCTCTGGACATGTTGAACACATATTAAATATTTAAATAAAAATAAAGAACGCAACATAAAATTTTGGAAATTTTTAAAATTGTCCATGGAGCAGGTGATTGGAGGGGTCAATTAATTACAAAATGGAACTCCTGTTTTACTTTTACATGAGGTCTTTATATTGGTTTTTAACTTGAGGGAATTTATATAAAACAATTTTCTAAGGTAAAATTAATACGTATGAAAGTACAAGTAAAAGAGTGTAATCATAAATATAGGTAGGTACATAGACTGCTGAAAGCCGTATTTTTCTCAAACGTATGTTAGGGAATTTATATAAAACAATTTTCTAAGGTAAAATTAATACGTATGAAAGTACAAGTAAAAGAGTGTAATCATAAATATAGGTAGGTACGTAGACTGCTGAAAGCCGTATTTTTCTCAAACGTATGTTAGTATAAACTGTCACTTTATTTCATCAGGAAGATTTTCTCCAATCTTCAGAGATTTTTCTTAGTATCTTCGTGTTATGCATGTGTCAAAAATTGACGTCTCCAATTTCACAAAACAGGCACATATTAGGAAATAATAAAAACACAATAGGTGCCTACGTATATCTAAGTCAAATAAAGTGTTATGCTAAAAGCTTAAAACATGTTGACATTAACATAAAATCACCTCGTAACATGACCTGTGACTAAATCTAAATACAAAGTCCGTCGCTTTAAAAGTTGAATCCCTACGTACTGGTTACGAAAATATTTTTGTTGTTGCCAACAATGATGGTTATGCTAAAAGCTTAAAACATGTTGACATTAACATAAAATCACCTCGTAACATGACCTGTGACTAAATCTAAATACAAAGTCCGTCCCTTTAAAAGTTGAATCCCTACGTATTGGTTACGAAAATATTTTTGTTGTTGCCAACAATGATATAATTTTATTATTCTGTGCATAGATAATTGTATGCATTGAAAGCAAAGAAAATAGGTATTTACTATTTAAATCGCCCTAAAAAGGAAAAATACTTGAACTCATAAGAATGAGTTATTGAGTATGATATTTTCCTATGAATAAAGAAATAAAGTTTCAGGACAGCTTGTAAGTACTCGTGTATGTAGGAATCGATTTTCCGTCCAATGCTCTACAAAATTTATTCTCATAAGAATGAGTTATTGAGTATGATATTTTCCTATGAATAAAGAAATAAAGTTTCAGGACAGCTTGTAAGTACTCGTGTATGTAGGGATCGATTTTCCGTCCAATGCTCTACAAAATTTATTTACCAGCAATAAATTTAACGTGGACGGAAAAATAAAAAATCCGGATATTGTGTTAAAAAATATGCAGATAAGAGGAAAACCATTAGAGTTGTCACGATGAACTTTTCAGCATAGCTTTTGCAAATAATTTAGTGGAGTGTCATGTCATGGAATAGTCTAGCTGGAAAATTCCATACAATGACTTTGAACAAGGTCAGTTTTACGAACGTAGTCTATTTTTATTTATGTACCTCTAGTAATTTTCCTTTTCTTCTTTTAATGGAAAGTACAATAATGTACATTTTGTAGGAGATACCTGACATTAAATTTTCGTTGTTAATAGTCACAATCTACAACAATGCCGTGACATCTCTCTGTTATCTGACACTGATTTTTTTCTCATTTTTTAATAAGAAAAATTTAACAATTTTTCAAGAAACTGTTGTTTTTCTGTGTTGACACTATAAAAGTTCAACCCGACATTAACTTGGAGGAATTTAAAGCTCTAGTGATTATAAAGCGAAGTTTCAAAAAGTCCTTCTTGATTCCTTCAAATTACAAGCCCTTCTCCCTGTAAGTCTTTTCTCCTTTTCTAATCTAAGTAAAGTATCTTTACTCTGTCGTGTTGATCTTATTTGAATGAGTTTTTAGTTTTTACTGTATTTTTATGCTTAGAAACCCGAGTAAACCTTCAGTTTAGCTGCAGATTACCCACTAGAAAATCTACCAATGTATCTCTCTAATACCAAAATTATCAAACATAACTCTAGCTGAGAAGGAAAATGATTTTTTAATGACATCATGATTTAAAAACAGAAAATTTCAAGTAACAAACTAAAACGAAATTATTTCTTAGGTTTCGAAAAATAGGAACAAATAAATGTCAAGTTGCCAAACCGAATAAATAAAAGGCTCGTAGTAGAACATAAAAAATAAATTTAGAATAAGATCAAGCTTAAAACTAGAACTGAAATCAAGGCTAGGAAAATTGCTTGAACAAAATGGAGTTGAAGGAGCATGAAAATAACACTCTTAAGAAAGCTAAATTCCCATATCTACATAAGCTACATTCCTATATCCTTCATGATCAAAAGACCTATTTTATTTTACTGAATAACATGTAGAACTGAGCACATACTCCTATTGTTAGTGGATGTGTAATGTTTCCCAGGTCCCAGGTTTTCTAATAATTCAAGTTCAGGATCAGAGAGAAAGAAATAACGGAGAAGGAAATAAGGAAAATATAGCGGGAGAAAACGAAAGCTAAAGAGATAAGGAGAGAGACTTAGAGGGAGAAAAGGAAAGAAATATCAGATGAGAGGAGGACCGGAGAGAAAGTTAAATCCAAAGAAGAAGGTAAAGATCAATGTAGAAAAACAAAATAGATTGTAAGGAGAATTTTGACAACATACTCGTGGGGTGTATGAAAGGAAAATGCAAATAACTTTTACAAGACACACTGTAGGTAACATGTACATTGTACATACTACATGAAGGTATACAGTATACACCGTGTATAACATGTATTCAACATGTAGGTAGTTTGCATAGTGTGTGCTAAATACTCATCTAACTCTTGAAATCAAAATGAGTAAAATCTACAAACATGTAGATGTACCTAATGCATTTACATAATTAACAAACATTTATGTTCGGTTTTACAGTTCAATGGTTGACTAAAGGATTTAACTGCCAGATAGCAAATTAGGAACTAAGAGGTTACAAGGGGTTTTCATATTTACCCATTAACTGGTGACTGTGGGTTATCTTCTAGTGAGATTATTGTAAAACCGAACTTTATTTTTTATTTGATTCAAACTTAACGTTGATAATAGAAAAAAAAGACATTCAAAATTTATATTGTATGTGCCCAAAATAATCTACGGTAAATTTCAATTCCACAGTAGATGTTTCAAATTTTAGTTCGGAAAAGACCAAAGGTTGCCTCAGGTGGGATGTTTTTATCCCGTTTTATGTGGCTATATTTTCATAATAATATTGTGCCCGAACATTCAAAAGATTTTAATTTTAAGTGAAAAGTTTCTTCGCTCTTTTAAGAAGTATTTTGTCTTTCGGCATTTCCCAGTTCTCGTCATACTGTGAGAGAAAGAAATCTTGAAAATGTCATCTCCGTAAAATTTGTCAGGAGTTGAGAGCGCGTACATGGCAAAGTTACAAGCGGCATTCCTTTGGCCTTTTCCCTATAGGTTGGAGGTACAATATTAAAATGAAACAAACAAAAAATGTTTTAAAAAATTAACAAAATATTGAGCTCACAAAAATACCTTGAAGAAGAATGTTAAAAGGATAAGCTTTGTCTGCGAGTGCTGCAAAGGAGCTTGCTGGCGGCTGTAAAAAAGAGGTGTGCTCTAACTTTCACATATCTTCCTTAGGTCCTGGTGGCGTCAAAATGCAAGTGGTCATCATTCTGCCACCCGCGTGTCTGAAAACAGAAAAAAAACAAACATTTGAATAGCATCGAACTTCCTGGACAGTTTCCCTCGTCTTTAGTGCAGAAATATGCCGCCTCAAAGTCTCATCAAAATAAATGCCCAAGTCATGACATTTTCCAATATCACTCATTTCTTGCTTTCTATTTGTTCTAAAAACGGTTTATATCTCGTAAAAATACCTACTTGTTCCCAAGATTCATAAAATGTGAATTCTTTGTGGTAGGTAATTTTTGTAAAGAAAGCGCCTTTTCACATTTTTTTTTCTTTTTTGTGGGTATCACAGCTTATTAGGTAACGTTAAATATAACATGTTTCTCTGAAAGTTCCATTTTCACATGAACATAAGCTGATTAGGAATGACAGCGCTGAAATCCATTCAATTCAAATCATGACACGAGGAAAATAATTGACAGTTTTCATCTTTTGGAAAACTCAAAACGGGTGTGTAGTATATTCTCGTACTGTCTGTTTCATAGACATATACGAGTACATATGTATAATAATGTATATGTTATGTGTACATGTGTAATCTACTTCCTCATTTTTCTCAAAGTTTTGTGACAAGTGTAGAAACTACAGTAAACGGATTTGATAGAAAAATGTCAAAATGTCTACAGTTTTGGATTCAGTATAACCAGGGTATGTGAGATTCCCTCAAAATGAAAATCTTACTTAGAGGAAGAACTTTGGAAACTAGCTCCATTGAAATTTTCCCACAAAAGAAACACTCCACAAAAAATGATAGATAACAAGATACATCACTCTTAATTCTAAAGTAAACAAAACATTCAATGGGTTAAACAAGTATAAAAAAAGTAAAAAGCAACCCCAATGGGTCAATGTCCTTTATAACTTTATGCAAGTTATAAGATCGATAAACCAGCGTCAGAATTCTGCTTGGAGGGAAGCCCCCTTTTCAAAAAGGAAGAAAGAAAATCACTCTTTTTGAAAATACTCGTATAAAACAATAATAAAAAGTAAAAAGCAAGAAATGTGGGGACTGGTGAAATAATACTAATTTACAATCGTATCAACATTTTGATGAGCTGCTAAACCTTCAGCTAGGAAAATATTCACGTTTTCAGCTAGTTTTCTGTTGAAATATAAATCTCCTGTTTTGTTTTTAGAAATTTTATTATTGTTTTGTCTGTCATGCTTCTCATTTATCATTCTGTTTTGTCGTAGTTTACTTTTCAGGGTTTTAATTTGTGCTTCCGAGGTCAAATTGAATTATTCCGAGAATTCGAAACATCTAAACCTCGTGTATAACGAAAGTGTGCGGTTAGACAGAATGTTATGCATATCATATTAAACCTACATTTTATGATAACATGGTATCTGAATGTGACAGACCTTCAGAATTTATTCGTGATGTGAGGGCGTCAATATCTACTTTCTTGAGTTTCAGAAGTTTCCAAACTCAGTGCAAAGTATGGAAGTGTTGGAAAAGTAACTCCAAACTGAAATATAAATCTCCTGTTTTGTTTTTAGAAATTTTATTATTGTTTTGTCTGTCATGCTTCTCATTTATCATTCTGTTTTGTCGTAGTGAAATATAAATCTCCTGTTTTGTTTTTAGAAATTTTATTATTGTTTTGTCTGTCATGCTTCTCATTTATCATTCTGTTTTGTCGTAGTTTACTTTTCAGGGTTTTAATTTGTGCTTCCGAGGTCAAATTGAATTATTCCGAGAATTCGAAACATCTAAACCTCGTGTATAACGAAAGTGTGCGGTTAGACAGAATGTTATGCATATCATATTAAACCTACATTTTATGATAACACGGTATCTGAATGTGACAGACCTTCAGAATTTATTCGTGATGTGAGGGCGTCAATATCTACTTTCTTGAGTTTCAGAAGTTTTCAAACTCAGTGCAAAGTATGGAAGTGTTGGAAAAGTAACTCCAAATATAAATATTCATAATTCATAATAGTAGTTTCATGAATTTTTAATTTGCTGTATACCTTTGATAATGGGGTTCATTCGCGAGTAATATGGAAATATCCTTATTTTTTTATAGGGGGGAAAATGAAATTGTGTTTGATAAGAAAACGAGGGCAATATATTATAGCTACCACGAAAACATACCTGTGAAAACAAAAGCCAAATACAACACTCCAACACCAATGCGATGCCATCCTATGGCCGAACTTTTTAAAACTAAAGAGTGGTAAGTGAAAAAAAAAAAATAATAATAATAATAATAATTACAGAATGATGGTTCTGTAGTACTTACCCATTCATGGAATTCGAGTTGGAATTGATGAAGGTCAATGAGTCCAGCCCATCATTACTCATCATTATATCATCAGCCATAGCATATTTGAGTTCATGTCCAAAGCTGGCCATATCATCTCTAAACACTTCACTATTAGGAGTTAATGCACCACTAGTGGCTGGAGGGACGGGTGTGTTGGATGCAATGGGAGTTACATGCACTAAGCTCTTGCTTTTCTTACTGCTAGTTATACTATCAGATCTAGATTTTGGCGTAGGCTTACGTCTAGGTGTGACTTGTTGTCTATCTTGATAAATATAAATATAAGCTAATGTTAGGTATATTACAGATACGATGAATGAAGGGATAGGGATGGCTGTGGCTAGCACAAGTTTCATATAAACTCGCCACATATCTAATTGTTCTATGACTAGTGCGGGTTCTACTGTGCTATAGTAGCAAGGGTACTGCTTCCCCACAACGGCGTACTTCTTGTGAAAAATAGAACAATTCAAGTAGGGAGGATAGCCACAACCTTTCACATTTGGGAAAAATTTCGCACCAACAAAATCCCATTCTGAACTATTCCCTTCTGGAATGGCTGGGGTTTCTAAGAAGTTATCTTCAAAGGATGGAAGCAACACATCATCTTCTCCTAGCACGGCTCTTCTAAATCTATTGTACAGTCTTAAACTCTGAGCAGTAATGGTGGATTGCACAGATGTGTTGACGCTCACTTTGTAGCTGACAGTTATCTGAGTGCACTCATAGATTTCCCTCGTACATCCCTCCCTACATGAAGTCCAAGAACAGTTTGATGCTCCCCTTAAATTTTCAACTTGAATAGTTTCACAAGTGGCAGGAACTTCGTCAAATTCTCTCATAATGGTTGTACATGCAGGTTCAATGACAAAAGGTACGAGGAAGAGAAAACCAAACAGACTGAAGATGGCCAGGAGAATGAAGAAAGCCGTTGTGTAGAATAAAAGTTTTTCTCTACTTGACTCCTTGCCCGCCTCCTCGGCCATCCTCGATCACAAACTTTACCTCATAGTCTTCACGCTCCTGAAACAAAGAGACATATTTCAACTTGGAAAATGCTTTCACTCGGTTCTCTTTAATAAGAAAACATCAATACTTCGCCAACATTTCAATAAGATTTTATAATTAAAGCTCTTCTTCATTAAAGTAATCATCAACTTTCCCGAGTCTGAACTTTTTCATCTGCTATGGTAGACGGAAATGTTTGTATGGAATATTTTATTGAGTCCGGGCATTCAATATGCAAGCTTAGCTTCAATATTGTTTTGGTTCTTTATTGACGTATTTTCCTACAAAAAGTTCACCGCATCGATTCCACCGCATCGATTCAGGCGATGCCGATGGGAAAATCTTTGATAATATTATGTGTGATAATCATGGGGACACCAAAAACGAATTAAAATATCATTTAAAATATTTCGTTGCTGTGGTTGTATAAATATGCTAAAGCAGCAAAAGGCAAAACTTTCTAATTGCTTTGCCCTTAGGCGTGTTTTCCAAAATGTGGACTGCATAAAGTTATATGTATAAATATTGGAAAATCATGTTATTACTAAATCCGTTCACATGGGGTGTTTGCACGTAATAACTATGGATGATTTGTGTGTAGTTGTATGGTTATAAAAGGAACAACTTCCCAACCAAATCGAACCGGTCACTGAACAAAGCAAATTGGTTATCGGTTCGAAAAGAAAAAATCATTTATCCGCTTTACCTCGGCAAAGTAAATGTTGGGCTTGTTCCATCTTCGTTAGGCTACCCTAATAAAGGAAAATGGCCATTTAAAAGGTTCATGTTGAGGCTAATAGAATGCAAAACTTCATGTCCAGACCTAGCAGTTAAAAATAATTGTGTTTGCATACTAAAACATAAAAAATGATAACGATAGAGTATAACGACTGTACGTATAAATTTTTAATTACCTCTACTCTCCGCATTTACTAACATAAGGGTAACAATCAACAAGTTTTCTGAGCTGGGAAATTTAAATAAAGTACAACATCCCTTGTGAAATTGCTCCCACAACATTTATATACTTTCGAATAAAGAAATTTGTATCTTCAGGGTAGATAAAAAGTATCTTTGAGTGGGAGAAAATTTCGAGAGTATGGATACACTAGAATTCAACAATAAGGTACATATTAGATACGCTTTCTAAAAGAAAATAAAAAGAAGTGTCTGAAAAAATGTTTGGAAAAAAAAGGGAGAAAATTTCGAGAGTATGGATACACTAGAATTCAACAATAAGGTACATATTAGATACGCTTTCTAAAAGAAAATAAAAAGAAGTTTGGAAAAAAATCCAGGGTTTTCAAACTTTTCGCCCCACATCTACCACTTTAGTTATTGCAATTTCCAATACATACTACGGAATAATCAACCTATTTATTTGAAAGATGTACCTAAGTAGTATTCTATGATTGAAGACTATTCTTTTACTTTCCATTGGATATTTCCTATAGGACCGTTTCGATATGCATTGAAGTTCTGGTTGTCTATTTCCCTTGAAAATATTCCTGTATCCAAGGTTACCTTTTCGCGTTAAATACAAGAAATAATAATTGTTATACATCTAATTATCAAGTTGTACTTACCAAAAATTAAATTATATCACAGACTTAGCAATAATATGTCTGCACTTAAAGCATAGAAACTTATGTTTACAACAAAAAAAGTCAACACGAGTAAAGAAAGCTTTAGAAAATTACAAAGTCTTGGAATTTTTATCACAAAATAAAATATAGGTAAACAAAAGATTTGTAAGTGCTCTTACTTTTTCAGCTTAGACGAAAAATTAACAAGTTATATAATATTTTCTAGTGGTTTAAAATTGTAAAATTTCTTTTAAAAATAAATAATTAAAATATTGTACCCTATAAACGAAGATGGAACAAGCCCAACATTTACTTTGCCGAGGTAAACCGGATAAATGAATTTTTCTTTTCGAACCGATAACCAATTTGCTTTGTTCAGTGACCGGTTCGATTTGGTTGGGAAGTTGTTCCTTTTATAGCCATACAACTACACACAAATCATCCATAGTTATTACGTGCAAACACCCCATGTGAACGGATTTAGTAATAACATGATTTTCCAATATTTATACATATAACTTTATGCAGTCCACATTTTGGAAAACACGCCTAAGGGCAAAGCAATTAGAAAGTTTTGCCTTTTGCTGCTTTAGCATATTTATACAACCACAGCAACGAAATATTTTAAATGATATTTTAATTCGTTTTTGGTGTCCCCATGATTATCACACATAATATTATCAAAGATTTTCCCATCGGCATCGCCTGAATCGATGCGGTGTGTGAACTTTTTGTAGGAAAATACGTCAATAAAGGACCAAAACAATATTGAAGCTAAGCTTGCATATTGAATGCCCGGACTCAATAAAATATTCCATACAAACATTTCGGTCTACCATAGCAGATGAAAAAGTTCAGACTCGGGAAAGTTGATGATTACTTTAATGAAGAAGAGCTTTAATTATAAAATCTTATTGAAATGTTGGCGAAGTATTGATGTTTTCTTATTAAAGAGAACCGAGTGAAAGCATTTTCCAAGTTGAAATATGTCTCTTTGTTTCAGGAGCGTGAAGACTATGAGGTAAAGTTTGTGATCGAGGATGGCCGAGGAGGCGGGCAAGGAGTCAAGTAGAGAAAAACTTTTATTCTACACAACGGCTTTCTTCATTCTCCTGGCCATCTTCAGTCTGTTTGGTTTTCTCTTCCTCGTACCTTTTGTCATTGAACCTGCATGTACAACCATTATGAGAGAATTTGACGAAGTTCCTGCTACTTGTGAAACTATTCAAGTTGAAAATTTAAGGGGAGCATCAAACTGTTCTTGGACTTCATGTAGGGAGGGATGTACGAGGGAAATCTATGAGTGCACTCAGATAACTGTCAGCTACAAAGTGAGCGTCAACACATCTGTGCAATCCACCATTACTGCTCAGAGTTTAAGACTGTACAATAGATTTAGAAGAGCCGTGCTAGGAGAAGATGATGTGTTGCTTCCATCCTTTGAAGATAACTTCTTAGAAACCCCAGCCATTCCAGAAGGGAATAGTTCAGAATGGGATTTTGTTGGTGCGAAATTTTTCCCAAATGTGAAAGGTTGTGGCTATCCTCCCTACTTGAATTGTTCTATTTTTCACAAGAAGTACGCCGTTGTGGGGAAGCAGTACCCTTGCTACTATAGCACAGTAGAACCCGCACTAGTCATTGTACCTATTGGCTAATCTTGCAGAAAGAAATACAAGTACCTACCTAAGTATTTTAAAAGAAAAATATGGAGAAATCCATGTGCTGTTTCTAATCAGATTATTCCTGTCCCTTGGACTAGAAAATAATAAAGGCTCCACCGTTTTTAGTCTCAGCATTTTTTTCCTTTTTTTCTACTCTGACGCCAAAACAGTCATGATATTTTATTTATGTTTTAGATACACTATTGTCTTGAACCTTCACATGATAACATTGATAATACAATTCTCGGAGACCATACCTATTCTGATAAAAGCTTATTGTCAAGGGTATTTGTATGTGAAAGTTTCTATAGGTTTATTATTTGTTCTATTTTCAAATTATAAAGACGTACCTAAGGTTAATTTTAAATTTGTCTGCTATGTTAGGTGCGTCCTTAGTACGTTAACATTTTCTATCCTGAACCCTGAGATCCTACACCCATCAGTTCATATGGAATTTCATTGCAATGAAAAGTGAAAGTTTCTATAGGTTTATTATTTGTTCTATTTTCAAATTATAAAGACGTACCTAAGGTTAATTTTAAATTTGTCTGCTATGTTAAGTGCGTCCTTAGTACGTTAACATTTTCTATCCTGAACCCTGAGATCCCACACCCATCAGTTCATATGGAATTTCATTGCAATGAAAATACTTTACGTAGATACCTATTCGTGTTTTTCCAAGTAAAGGTGCAGACAGTAAGGTACTACGTACCTAACACAGCAAGGTCATTTCTTTTGTTTTCATGCAAAAAGCCTCAATATAATTCATTTGTTAAAAGCTAAGAGTATAAGAGGCAATAACTAGCACATAACATGTGCAAGTGTTCGTGTAAAGGTCTTCAGGTGGAAGAACAGTAGTTCTCTTCAAGCTCACCAGAGTCCCTAGATATGTGGGAAAATTGAAAATGAGTTCAGTGTTTTCATTTCCCTCAAAATACAACATTCGCCTTTCCAGTTTACACTGGATTTTCATTTCGACGATATTTACCGTTTTTATTAATAATGTCAGGTACAGTCTGGTATGCGTCTAAATTTTTTTAACACAAAGCGTATGATTTCTGTATTTTTTACTATTGCTATCTCATATTGCTGACAGATGCATTATTTAAAAATAATGGGTAGATGAGAGCTGGCGTAATTGATTGTATATCCCATTGTTACTAGTTGCGTTCTAAAAGACTACGACCCTTTAAATCCTATTATTTCATGTTTGTAGGGAACTACTTTAACGAGCGGTACAGTTGTAAATAGATGAAGCTTATTTCTTGTAAGACATGAGGAAGTCCATCATATTTTCATAGAAACTCACCCCTCTTTTAAAGCTCTCATACCTATCGTGAATAGGTAATTCTCATGGTATATTCCATGTATAATGCTATGGATGCGTAAGATTTTCTTTTATTCTTCACAGACTCTTGTACATACTTTTTTTTATAGTCCCAGAAAGTTTGAAAAGCGGGTGTAGATGGTAAAATCAATAACGGTTAATAGTGTTATGTATGATGCTCTTAATTAGTTGCATAAATAAAACTCTTCTACATGGATTCATCAATAAGATACTAACTTCTGATAAGAAAAGGATGAAGGTAACCTATAAAGGATATCCTGGCAAAGCTATACATAACTTCAAGACCAACAGATAAAGGGAACTTTTATAAGGACATAGGGTTCCAATGGAAAAGCGCAATCTTATGTTCTTTATTATTATACGTACAATAATGTGTAGATTAATAGTTACCAACATGAATGGTTTTTAATTGTAATATATAGTCTGAATCGTTTCTATTATACAGACGTGAATTTCGTATCTTTGAATACAAAATGTTGTTTTTTTCAGTTGTGCTCATTTCTTTCGAAATCTTTGTTAATGTTTCATGGAACCTTCAATAATAGTGTTTTATTTTATATCCATTTGTTTTCTAAACATTCACGAGAATGAAAAAGTCGAATCTGCTTTTTAAATTGTTCAATATATTATATAAAAGATCACCAAATTTTAACATTTTAAGAAAATTTTTATTTATTAATTTTATAAAAAATTTTTTAGAGGCATTTTTTTTGATAGTCCAAGTCTTACTTAAAACTTTAATTTCTGCGGGAAATTATTGAATAAAAAAACAACAAAAAAAAAAAA
>NW_007378026.1:30652-64690 GCF_000475195.1 Diaphorina citri | reverse complement strand
GTACCCTATAAACGAAGATGGAACAAGCCCAACATTTACTTTGCCGAGGTAAACCGGATAAATGAATTTTTCTTTTCGAACCGATAACCAATTTGCTTTGTTCAGTGACCGGTTCGATTTGGTTGGGAAGTTGTTCCTTTTATAGCCATACAACTACACACAAATCATCCATAGTTATTACGTGCAAACACCCCATGTGAACGGATTTAGTAATAACATGATTTTCCAATATTTATACATATAACTTTATGCAGTCCACATTTTGGAAAACACGCCTAAGGGCAAAGCAATTAGAAAGTTTTGCCTTTTGCTGCTTTAGCATATTTATACAACCACAGCAACGAAATATTTTAAATGATATTTTAATTCGTTTTTGGTGTCCCCATGATTATCACACATAATATTATCAAAGATTTTCCCATCGGCATCGCCTGAATCGATGCGGTGTGTGAACTTTTTGTAGGAAAATACGTCAATAAAGAACCAAAACAATATTGAAGCTAAGCTTGCATATTGAATGCCCGGACTCAATAAAATATTCCATACAAACATTTCGGTCTACCATAGCAGATGAAAAAGTTCAGACTCGGGAAAGTTGATGATTACTTTAATGAAGAAGAGCTTTAATTATAAAATCTTATTGAAATGTTGGCGAAGTATTGATGTTTTCTTATTAAAGAGAACCGAGTGAAAGCATTTTCCAAGTTGAAATATGTCTCTTTGTTTCAGGAGCGTGAAGACTATGAGGTAAAGTTTGTGATCGAGGATGGCCGAGGAGGCGGGCAAGGAGTCAAGTAGAGAAAAACTTTTATTCTACACAACGGCTTTCTTCATTCTCCTGGCCATCTTCAGTCTGTTTGGTTTTCTCTTCCTCGTACCTTTTGTCATTGAACCTGCATGTACAACCATTATGAGAGAATTTGACGAAGTTCCTGCCTCAGTCTGTTTGGTTTTCTCTTCCTCGTACCTTTTGTCATTGAACCTGCATGTACAACCATTATGAGAGAATTTGACGAAGTTCCTGCTTCTACATTGATCTTTACCTTCTTCTTTGGATTTAACTTTCTCTCCGGTCCTCCTCTCATCTGATATTTCTTTCCTTTTCTCCCTCTAACTCTCTCTCCTTATCTCTTTAGCTTTCGTTTTCTCCCGCTATATTTTCCTTATTTCCTTCACCGTTATTTCTTTCTCTCTGATCCTGAACTTGAATTATTAGAAAACTACTGAGGGAAACTAAATTACATTTTTATATAAAGAAACAAACAGTACATTTTTAAATTAAATAAATAGAAAATGTTTTTGTATAGGTAGGTACATATATCTAAGTAGGTATATCATATAACTTGGAACATATTATAGAAGCATAAGTGGCGACAGTAAAAGAAAACTATAAGTAATACGGGGAAAAGTTATAGTTCACAGAAACTCCCTCTCTATACCTAGTAAAGGAAGGTACGTATTAAGTTGAATATGCTTTTATAATATTAAGGGCCAATTGGATAGCATTTAACAGAAAGTAAACCAACTTTCAAAACCCGCGAAAAAACCTTGAAAATCCGTAACTATCAGGTATTTTCCTTATGACCAAAGCAAAGGTAGGCTCTTTTAATTCTTGGATCATTTTGGACTGAAATATCGTTTTTAGGTAGGTATGTAAATTATTCAATTGACTTTTTCCAACTTTAGAGAACAACGCCAACCAGAGAAAAGCAGTAAGAGCTGCTTCCAAGACCGTCTACTGGCAGAAAACATCAGCCTCAATTGACTTTTTCCAACTTTAGAGAACAACGCCAACCAGAGAAAAGCAGTAAGAGCAAGACCGTCTACTGGCAGAAAACATCAGCAGTAAGATCGCAAAAGGATAAATTTTAATTCGAGGGAATTTTACTTTTTTGTCCCTGTATGATTTCCCATTGCTTTGTAGTTTTCGCCTTAATTAATTACAATGTAAATAAATAGGGGTGGCCTTTGATGACTCAGAAAGACTTAAACAAACAAGAAAGGTTGAATGCCCGAGTAGGTACTGTCCCGTCTATGAAAACAAAAAGAGACGTATTAAAAAAAAAAAGGAAAAAAATCAAACGTCTACTCATATACCTTCGCCTTAGAATCTCTCCAAGAGTGTGAAAATTTCATTCAAAAGGCTTAAAATTCCCGGGCAACTATGTCACTATGGATAGCAGAAACAGCTGAGAGCTGACCTTTTTTATTTTGCCAGCAGGGGGATGATAACAGGATTCCCCTTTATCTCATGACCTCAAATAAATATCCCAGTTCTTTCGTGAAAAACTTTATTTATTTATTTTTTTTTTTTCATTTTATAGAATTTCAATTAATAAAATTTGAGCTCCTTTAATTGAAAATAAATAAATAAGTAAAAATATAGATAGTGAAAGTAATATGATATTGAAAAAATAGATGGAAAAATGGTTGATAGTATTGTGATGAAAATACAAAGGGGTAGATATCATTCCACTTGTAGTATTTGGTACCTATATTATAACAATGTAACTTGACAATATTTTATACTTAGTTATATTTTCCCTTCAAAGGCGCAGGTCATATTATCGACCTTTTGCAGAGAAATACACAGAATTTTCGTCCCAGTTGTGAAACAGTTTTCAAGTTTGAAAAAGTTTTCGAAAATGGAAATTTTCTTGAACAAATATTTTTTGCAATTATGTTAACACTTTTGTGATAGATTTTGTTACCTTGCTGTGTTTTTAGTGCTTATCCATGAATTTTCTTGAACAAATATTTTTTGCAATTATGTTAACACTTTTGTGATAGATTTTGTTACCTTGCTGTGTTTTTAGTGCTTATCCATAATTACAATGTAAATAAATAGGGGTGGCCTTTGATGACTCAGAAAGGCTTAAACAAACAAGAAAGGTTGAATGCCCGAGTAGGTACTGTCCCGTCTATGAAAACAAAAAGAGACGTATTTAAAAAAAAGGAAAAAAATCAAACGTCTACTCATAAACCTTCGCCTTAGAATCTCTCCAAGAGTGTGAAAATTTCATTCAAAAGGCTTAAAATTCCCGGGCAACTATGTCACTATGGATAGCAGAAACAGCTGAGAGCTGACCTTTTTTATTTTGCCAGCAGGGGGATGATAACAGGATTCCCCTTTATCTCATGACCTCAAATAAATATCCCAGTTCTTTCGTGAAAAACTTTATTTATTTATTTTCTTTTTTTTTCATTTTATAGAATTTCAATTAATAAAATTTGAGCTCCTTTCATTGAAAATAAATAAGTAAAAATATAGATAGTAAAAGTAATATGATATTGAAAAAATAGATGGGAAAATGGTTGATAGTATTGTGATGAAAATACAAAGGGGTAGATATCATTCCACTTGTAGTATTTGGTACCTATATTATAACAATGTAACTTGACAATATTTTATACTTAGTTATATTTTCCCTTCAAAGGCGCAGGTCATATTATCGACCTTTTGCAGAGAAATACACAGAATTTTCGTCCCAGTTGTGAAACAGTTTTCAAGTTTGAAAAAGTTTTCGAAAATGGAAATTTTCTTGTATGCTAAAGCAGCAAAAGGCAAAACTTTCTAATTGCTTTGCCCTTAGGCGTGTTTTCCAAAATGTGGACTGCATAAAGTTATATGTATAAATATTGGAAAATCATGTTATTACTAAATCCGTTCACATGGGGTGTTTGCACGTAATAACTATGGATGATTTGTGTGTAGTTGTATGGCTATAAAAGGAACAACTTCCCAACCAAATCGAACCGGTCACTGAACAAAGCAAATTGGTTATCGGTTCGAAAAGAAAAATTCATTTATCCGGTTTACCTCGGCAAAGTAAATGTTGGGCTTGTTCCATCTTCGTTTATAGGGTCGACACTGGATAACATTGATGATGCTCTGAGTGATCCTGGAGGAGGAGACACTTCTCCTGTCCCCTGAGATCCACTACGTAAGTAAACACTAACCTTCCAGCAACTCCTGAGTTCCACTACGTAAGTAACCACCAACCTTTCAACAACTCCTGAGATCCTTAACTGTGAAATTTTTGTAGGTACCTATAAAACTGTTGTGCCTTAAAAAAGAGGAAAGAGAGCGAGACCAAAGTTAAGGTGAAGAGATAAAGTTCAAGAGAATTTGAGAGAGGAGGGATGGAGAAGGGAGGAGGCGTTGAATAGAGAACTGTAAAGGGGGGATTAAAAGAGGAAAATGCCGAGCCAAAATTAAATTGGGACAAAGGCAAAGTGAAACAAGAAGAAGAAGGCCTATAATAAAGGTGTGTCCAAACATAGTTGACCGGCCCTCGATCGACGAGATAAATGTCAAGACAGTGTGGACGTTTCAGTCAACATTGACGGCCGGTCGACTATGTGTGGACACATGGGGTGCAATAGTCCTACATACTGGACAATCGATCTGCAGTCCTGTATCACCTAGAAAAGTATGAAGAAACCCTGGAGGATATTCGAGTGGCATTAGATTTGGGTTATCCAAAAGATATCACCTACAAAGTAAAAGAAAGGTGATTGTATTTGTATTCTTCATAGATTTATTGCTTACTTAATTGCTAACACCATTTGCTGAAAACTTTTCGGAAAAGCAACAAAAACAGCATGTAGATGAATACGTCTGTGTTTGCCAAAATCATGCACTGCCAATAAACAACAAAACTTTAATAATTGGATTTGTGGCGCATTCGAATTCACTGTAGCTGTAGGTACAAGTTCTCGACTTTTCCATCTACATAATTTCGACGGAAGTATCTATTATTACGAGTATAACAACACATAACACTTCAAGTTATGAACAGCACCTGAGGGGTATATGTTTGTATGGAATATTTTATTGAGTCCGGGCATTCAATATGCAAGCTTAGCTTCAATATTGTTTTGGTTCTTTATTGACGTATTTTTCTACAAAAAGCTCACCACCGCATCGATTCAGGCGATACCGATGGGAAAATGTCAATAAGATTTTATAATTAAAGCTCTTCTTCATTAAAGTAATCATCAACTTTCCCGAGTCTGAACTTTTTCATCTGCTATGGTAGACGGTAGACGGAAATGTTTGTATGGAATATTTTATTGAGTCCGGGCATTCAATATGCAAGCTTAGCTTCAATATTGTTTTGGTTCTTTATTGACGTATTTTCCTACAAAAAGTTCACCGCATCGATTCCACCGCATCGATTCAGGCGATGCCGATGGGAAAATCTTTGATAATATTATGTGTGATAATCATGGGGACACCAAAAACGAATTAAAATATCATTTAAAATATTTCGTTGCTGTGGTTGTATAAATATGCTAAAGAGGTAGGTACATAGGTACTGATTTTCTCTAATCACGATCGAATAAACTATGGGCTAAAAAATTCCCGGAGGGACGGACCCAGCTTGTTATTTATGTACCTCTAGTAATTTTCCTTTTCTTCTTTTAATGGAAAGTAGGTACAATAATGTACATTTTGTAGGAGATACCTGAGATTAAATTTTCGTTGTTAATAGTCACAATCTACGACAATGCCGTGACATCTCTCTGTTATCTGACACTGATTTTTTTCTCATTTTTTAATAAGAAAAATTTAGCCATTTTTCAAGAAACTGTTTCTTTTTTCTGTGTTGACACTATAAAAGTTCAACCCAACATTAACTCGGAGGAATTTAAAGCTCTAGTGATTATAAAGCGAAGTTTCAAAAAGTCCTTCTTGATTCCTTCAAATTACTTATCCATGCAATATAATTAGATTATTTAAAATTCACAGGATTACCCAACTCCCACCCAGCGTTATTTTATATTTTCAGTCTTGCCTTGTGTTTCCGCAGTGCTTTGACATAGTGTCCTATATTTCACGTCAATACCCGTGAGCATTATAATGTGGCTTAGTTAACGTTGCTTAGTTCATTTGTTTTCATGATAGACATAATCATACAAAATGCCCAGGAAGAAGAAAACGCCCGTGGAAGATTTGATAATTCCTCCTCAGGATCAGAAGATATGTGGCACGATATGCATCTGTCAGATGACTGCAGTGTTGAGTACAGTAGCTCTTGTCTATCTCACAGTTGCTATTTACATGCCTTACATGAGAGCTGTTCAGTCTGGTATTGACACAAGTCCTGTAATGTGCACCACTACCAGGGCTGTTATAATAGAAACCTGCACATGGGGATCATGTGGGGAATGGTGTCTTAGCAAAACATCAGGGGCATGTGCTCAGATCTATGTCTCCTTGAGACACAACGGATCAAACTTATTATTTGTCAACTGTACAAACTCGGCCAACAAGACATGTTATGGCATAGACCAAGAGAATGCCAAGAAGTACAGATGTATTGCGGACGAGTGCAAGAACTTGACAGGAACTTTCAACTGTACACAAGGGACTTGTATAAATATTACAGATGCTTTTGAGTGTGATTTCAGGGAAACCGATTCTCCTCTAAAATGTTCGGGGAGGAGGGGTAAAATAAATTGCATAGCAATGCACGGGTTACAAAATTGTGTTCGAGGGACTTGTGAACGCATTCGGACACCTTACAATTGTGATAGACGTTGTGTTGATATTCCTACTCGAAATAAAAATGTAATCGTGTTAAGTGGAGATAGGGTTTATTTATCGCAGTGTCAGAAAGCGGTTTTGTTAAATAATACGGAGCAGGAAATATGGACCGAAGACCAAAATAACATACTAATGGCTTCTTGTTTTAATGTGAATAATACAAGTCGAGGTATAGAAGCATTGGATTGTATCAATGGTTCTGTGCTAGACAGAAGTGCCTTAACAGACTTAACCAACTTCACTTTTCTTAATTATTTAAATATTTATAATGCCACGATTTTAGACAAGGATAGACAGATAGCTCCTCCTGAGCAGGATTTGCTCCTGGCAAATGAAAGTCGACTTCTGATTAACTTGGAAGGGTGTGTCAATACATTACGAGATGAATGCAAGGAGTTCCTACGGGAGTTTGGTAAGGATGGAACAGATCACAATGCTAGGGCAAGATTCCCATGCTTCTACTCCGAAAAAATCCCTGGCACAGTCATAGCCAGATTCAACCTGAGCGAAACTTATCGCGAGTTCATGATAGGATTCTTTGTGCCCTGTATTCTCCTCATAGTATCCTGCCTAACGCTCATCCTGTGTCAGAGAACAGTGGAAGTGGGAGATGATGCTAAGATGAGATTCAAGAAGAAGGGAGAGGCCGCTCTACATATGCCAATGGATTCGACACTGGATAACATTGATGATGCTCTGAGTGATCCTGGAGGAGGAGACACTTCTCCTGTCCCCTGAGATCCACTACGTAAGTAAAAACTAACCTTCCAGCAGCAACTCCTGAGTTCCACTACGTAAGTAACCACTAACCTTTCAACAACTCCTGAGATCCTTAACTGTGAAATTTTGTTGTAGGTACCTATAAAACTTTTGTGCCTTAAGAAGAGGAAAGAGAGCGAGACCAAAGTAAGGTGGAGAGATAAAGTTTAAGAGACTTTGTGAGAGGAGGGATGGAGAAGAGAGGAGGCGTTGAATAGAGAACTGTGAAGGGGGGATTAAAAGAGGAAAATTCCGAGCCAAAATTAAATTGGGACAAAGGCAAAGTGAAACAAGAAGACCTATAAAGGTGTGTCCACACGTAGTCGACCGGCCGTCGATCGACGAGATAAATGTCAAGACAGTGTGGACGTTTCAGTCAACATCGACGGCCGGTCGACTATGTGTGGACACATGGGGTGCAATAGTCCTACATACTGGACTCCGCACACAGGAATTTCGTCAGAAAAGAACCCCATTTCAATGTACCTAATATAATAATGTAATATGTGGACACGCCTTTAGACGTTTGTGTCTTTTCTTTCTGTTTCAGGCGTTCCTCTTCTTGCAAGTAGTTCCCACAACGATGATCACACATTTTCCTTGCAAGATTATTAGAAACTCCAACAGCCTCTCACCACCTTCAACAACACACGTACTTTTCCATGATCAAATTTCAAATGTTCATTAGAATTTTCCTTCAGAAATATCTCGTACTACTCACGTCAGCAGGTATGAATTCAAATGGTTTTCTACAAGAAACAACAGTAGATTCTTTCAATATTTATTTACTTGACCAAACAAGGACCTTGACGGACTTTGCCGAATTGGTCAGGTCATTTCATTTATTTATTTAATCTAATTTAAATGAGATAACTGGAAAACCAACTAGTCTAATCAGGTTAACAGAATTAACTCTTGCCAAATATCAACCTGATAACATTACCTAAGAGTTGAAATTTCATTGGTCCTTGCAAGATTATTAGAAACTCCAACAGCCTCTCACCACCTTCAACAACACACGTACTTTTCCATGATCAAATTTCAAATGTTCATAGAATTTTCCTTCAGAAATATCTCGTACTACTCACGTCAGCAGGTATGAATTCAAATGGTTTTCTACAAGAAAAAACAGTAGATTCTTTCAATATTTATTTACTTGACCAAACAAGGACTTTGACGGGCTTTGCCGAATTGGTCAGGTCATTTCATTTATTTATTTAATTAATCTAATTTAAATGAGATAACTGGAAAACCAACTAGTCTAATCAGGTTGACAGAATTAACTCTTGCCAAATATCAACCTGATAACATTACCTAAGAGTTAAAATTTTATTGGTGAAAAGAGTGTTTAAAACTGGCAACTTTTTCCAACTCTATGTTTAGATGTTCTATCTACAATTCTACATAGTTGAATTAGTAGCTTGATCGATTTGTAGGAGTGCATGGATATTGGCTCATTGGCTAGAGCGTACCTATCCGCGATTACCGTAATAAGCTCAGTACACTTCATGTAAAAAAACATGTGAAGGTTCAAGACAATAGTGTATCTAAAACATAAATAAAATATCATGACTGTTTTGGCGTCAGAGTAGAAAAAAAGGAAAAAATGCTGAGACTAAAAACGGTGGAGCCTTTATTATTTTCTAGTCCAAGGGACAGGAATAATCTGATTAGAAACAGCACATGGATTTCTCCATATTTTTCTTTTAAAATACTTAGGTAGGTACTTGTATTTCTTTCTGCAAGATTAGCCAATAGGTACTGCCTCATAAAATAAATAATATAATACATCTGATTAGAAACAGCACATGGATTTCTCCATATTTTTCTTTTAAAATACTTAGGTAGGTACTTGTATTTCTTTCTGCAAGATTAGCTAATAGGTACTCCCTCATAAAATAAATAATATAATAGCTATCTCTTCCTGAGCCACTCTATTTCTTCATTGTTTACTCAGCCTTTGAGACCTCTGAGCGAGTGCATATCAAACAGACTTCACATTGTTATACTCTGTAAATAGGCACTTACACTACCTACATATATTTAACGTTAAAAGCTCCTTGCCGTACTTGAGCTACTGAGGGAATCGATTTGTAGGAGTGCATGGATATTGGCTCATTGGCTAGAGCGTACCTATCCGCGATTACCGTAATAAGCTCAGTACACTTCATGTACTAAGAAGCATAGAGACTATGTATTGTAATAAGCATTCACAATAGACAATATTAGATAATAAAATCGTCAATCAAATTATTTTTCCAGTTCAGATTGTCCATAAAACTTGAAGTTAGAAATCCATTTTGAATTCATTCCGATTCCCCTTCACACCCTTTTTTTATTTTAGTTACAAACTTAAACCTAAGCAGAATGTGATATTTTTCAATGAACTAAAAATAGATACAAATGCATGGTATAATTACAAGGGACAATTTTTTCCAGGCTTTCCAGACGAATATGCTATTAGCTTTTTATGTAAACCCTTCTTCTGTAACTTGTAAGTATACCATTATTAAAATTTAATCATTGATATCAAATAATTCAAGGAAATACAAGCAAGAGGAACGTAAGACATTTTCATTGACAAATGACGAAACAAAATTTATTTAAACTATCTATTTATTAAGAAAAGCATGTACATAGGGGTAGCCTTTGTATGAAATGATACTTCATTTGTACGTAGCTTGCAACTTGGAATGTTAAAACGTTGCTTAAACCTAAACGGAAGTAGGTATTGTTCTTCAACTGTTCAAATGTTCAAAGCACTCAAAGACTACAGGCCGACAGGCCCTACTTTGACGGTCCAAATCTATTAGGATTTGGGCCTCATGCAAAAAACAGTTTAGTAAAGGTCTCAGACAATAATATAATGTAACGGTTAATTTATTAGGGGCATTTTATGAACAACTACTTTTATAAACAGGAAAGCAAAATGTCTTCTCGCACTGAAACAACACAAATCTGCATTGGAGGCTTTCAAACAAGCTTTGACCTCGTTGGACGATGGCAAGATTCCGATGGAAAAGAAGAAAAAGATGCAACTGGACATCCAAGATACTTCATTTGTACGTAGCTTGCAACTTGGAATGTTAAAACGTTGCTTAAACCTAAACGGAAGTAGGTATTGTTCTTCAAGTTTTTTATCATTAGTTTTTACTCAACAGATAATATTTAACTGGCTATCAAATGTGAACCTAACGTAATCATCAGATCATTTTTGTACAAAGGTCCCTTGCTTAATTGATAAGCGAACGCAAAAATGCTAGTGCATAAAATATTTAAGTCGTAAGTTTTGTAAGATAGTCATAGTCATTTCTAAAAATAGCCAATCTAAAAAAAAAAAATATTTATTAGAAAATTCGGATCATTAATTAAATTACAAAAAAAAATAATAATAAATGTAGCTTTATTTAAAATGCAATAATGATGAGATACCTATGAGATGAATGGTCATTAATATTGATAAAACTAACTCATTCAACTAAAGTGGTTGTACACATAATGATTAATACTTTTGATATAATTATTATGATAACATTATGTTTAATTTAATGGTAGGTAGATTATTATGTATGAATTATTCATGTGTGGTACCCATGTGCCCTGATAAAATAAAAAATATAAGGTTCGGCCCCATTTAGAAAGACAGCAAGAACAGAAATATGAAGCATCGCACATTGCATAATTTGTTTATTTCCAGGCGACTACACAATACTCAAATCTACAAGTAAAAACTACCCTACCAAAATCTACCTACTTGGTGCGAATTTTATGTGAATGAAAAATAAATAATAAGTAAATACTTACTAACGCCAAGACTGGTAAATAAACAGATAAAATAAATGTAATAAAAATATATAATTAAGTGGATAAAAGGTAGATAGTTTGATGTTAGTGATTAAATCAGTAGGATAGATAAGTTTTTAAAAAAGCAAATAGGCAGGTAGATAATACATTAATTAGGTATATTAAAAATTGTAAAGACTTGAAAATATTAGCTTTCATATTGTTATTCCGTAGGTAGCAGGAGCATTTTTTATTATTATTAACTAGTGCATAAAATATTTAAGTCGTAAGTTTTGTAAGATTAGTCATAGTCATTTCTAAAAATAGCCAATCGAAAAAAAAAAAAATATTTATTAGAAAATTCGGATAATTAATTAAATTACAAAAAAAAAATAATAAATGTAGCTTTATTTAAAATGCAATAATGATGAGATGAATGGTCATTAATATTGATAAAACTAACTCATTCAACTAAAGTGGTTGTACACAATCATAATTATTAATACTTTTGATATAATTATTATCTATGATAACAATATGTTTAATTTAATGGTAGGTAGATTATGTTGTATGAATTATTCATGTGTGGTACTTATGTGCCCTGATAAAATAAAAGGTTCGGCCCCATTTAGAAAGACAGCAAGAACAGAAATAATATATGAAGCATCGCACATTGCATAATTTGTTTATTTCCAGGCGACCACACAATACTCAAATCTACAAGTAAAAACTACCCTACCAAAATCTACCTACTTGGTGCGAATTTTATGTGAATGAAAAATAAATAATAAGTAAATACTTACTAACGCCAAGACTGGTAAATAAACAGATAAAACTAAATGTAATAAAAATATATAATTAAGTGGATAAAAGGTAGATAGTTTGATGTTAGTGATTAAATCAGTAGAATAGATAAGTTTTTAAAAAAGCAAATAGGCATCAGGTAGATAATACATTAATTAGGTATATTAAAAATTGTAAAGACTTGAAAATATTAGCTTTCATATTGTTATTCCGTAGGTAGCAGGAGCATTTTTTATTATTATTAAAGTTATTAATTATATAAAATTATGCTCGTAAAGCATATGCATAGGTTACAAAAACCAGAATTTGCTCTCTGTTTTTATTAGATAATAAATTAGAATTTAGATACACGGATATTTATTTCTTTTCTTTTTTTTAATATAAATTGTTTATTTATTTTGCTAAGCATTGGCTAAAAGGTGGTACTTGTTAAAATAACCAATTAACTGTACAGAATTACCTACATTTATTTATTCTAAGGCCTTTAAAGTTAATTTTTTATACGTTTCAAATGTAGGTTTTAAGAATCAAAGAAAAAAATAGAAACTAGATATACCACGTTTTGTCAATGAGAAAAGTCATGTATGAAACTCCCAAAAGGGTTTTGAAAATTAACAAAAGACATAGCTAGGAGAAAAAAGGAAAGAGAAGGGATGTTCGTTTGTTCGTGATATTTATTTTAATTATTAGGTACCTACTGTAAATCCTTGGTAACTCTGGTTAAAGGAATTACGTGAATATTTTAGAAATGAGAGAAGTTCAAGGATGGAGATAATTTACCAAAACGTGGGGAAACCTTTTTTTAAGCTATGTAAATCTAATACCTCCTTACTACCTATTATCATTTTATTATTTAATTTTAAGTGGGTGGGTACTTAAAAATTAAAAACCTACCTTTTAAACTTCATTCCATAACACTTAACTAAACAGCTTTCGAAAAAGATCACTTCGGATGATGTCACAGACGAAAGAGGATTTCTTCAGAAACATTCAAGTGTACCTGCAAGACAAAGTAAGAAAATTTGCGCTATAAGTTGGCCTAAAGAAGTACCAAGTTACGAGTAAATGGTTAAACTAAAGATATGTACCTACAGGCGTCTCCGCTAATAATAAATACTAAAATACATAATAATAACAACGGTAGTAGAAAGTAATAACAAATAGTGGAGTTACTCGACGTACGAGTAAATTGGCTACAGACTTACGTCTAATAACTATACTTACTGTACCTTCTTCTATTGGGGGAATACAACCTCAACAGTCTTCTTGTAGTAAAATCTAAATTCCGATTTTCCAGGATAAAGACTCGAAATTCCCACAACTATCCCGACCAGAGCAATTATACATTCGGACCCACAGCACCGTGTCCCATAGCGATCAAAGACCAGTGGATGACTACTTGCATACAGCCCATGTAGCGGTTTTCTTGTATCAACTTCTGAAAAGTTCCAATTATTTCAAAAGCAATGACGCAAGTGAGTTTATAAAACTATAAAAGTTTATAAAACAGGAGGGCGTGAGTTCAATCCCAGCCAAGGTATGGAATTTTATCCTCAAAATAATTTGAGAATTTGACCATAATAATAGTAGTAGCCGACTGCTGGAGTAAAGGGACTTTTCAGTCCTATACGAGCAGTATAAATAAGCACTATTATTACTATTACTAGGCGAGGTTAACGCCCTAGGCGTTACCCTTGCCAACACCTAAAGGCTAAACCTCTAGTATTAATAATAAATTATTAGGCAAGTTATAAATACAACGTGAGTTCAATCCCAGCCAAGGTATGGAATTTTATCCTCAAAATAATTTGAGAATTTGACCATAATAATAGTAGTAGCCGACTGCTGGGGTAAAGGGACTTTTCAGTCCTATGCGAGCAGTATAAATAAGCACTATTATTACTATTACTAGGCGAGGTTAACGCCCTAGGCGTTACCCTCGCCAACGCCTAAAGGCTAAACCTCTAGTATTAATTATTAGGCAAGTTATAAACACAAAAATAAATTAGTCTCAAACACCTGAGTTTATCTAAAAACCATTCATTAAAATTCCCACGGGACACGTGAAAAGCTAGATTACTAGTTGAGTTAGCTTTGATGTCAGTAGACATAAGCTGTGTCCACACATAGTCGAAGGCCGTCGATTTATGTCGACTCAAACCGTCCACACTGCCTCGATAACATAGATTCACTTCGTCGATCGACGGTTGTCGACTATGTGTGGTCACCAGCTTAAGATGTTTTACGGGTGGATCAATGTGACTTCACAGAATTGTGGGTACATACTTTTGAGGAGCTCCCATCCTGTTTTTGTGTGAAGTTGCAACTAGCACGTATGGGCTATGGGGTGAATTCCAACTTCCGATTTCAGTTTGAAATAGTCTAAAATATTGTTTTTGCAGAACTGGAAGAGTTGATTGGAGGTTCACTTCGGATGATGTCACAGACGAAAGAGGATTTCTTCAGAAACATTCAAGTGTACCTGCAAGACAAAGTAAGAAAATTTGCGCTATTAGTTGGCCTAAAGAAGTTACTTTACAGTGAATCGTATAGGTATAATTTCACTTCAGATTGTATTTCGTTTCATATTTCAGTTTTCGTAGTACCTAGGTGAGTGTAATTTAGACTCCCTCAATTAAAATTTAAAAAAAAGTAAAAAATACATAGGTAGGTACACGTTAGGTAGATATTGCAACAAATTTAATCATAAAAACATACCATGCCGGTAAGCTTCTCGATGTCGCCGGTATAAAACAAAACGCATGGTTATATTCATTCTATTTATAAATCAACTCAATTTGAATTGTATTTAGCAAGATCTTGTATTTCAAAGCACCACGAGTTCAGTGTTATTTTTGCTCTCAGATTACAAACGCATCCAATGCTCCCGAAAACTGAGCTTCAAAATGAAATTTATCTGTTAAACCAAGTGATTTTTCGAGGATCGAATTTCAACGTTAAATTGGAAATTATTAAAAATTTGAACGTTAAATTGGAAATTATTAAGTTTTGAAGTAGGAATTTGAAAAATGAGAGGGGAAGGACTTACGATTAAGGATTTCAAGTTCTTCAAAGAATATCATGATGAGTTACGTGCTAAGTTGGATGAAAATGATAAGAATAATTTCATGAGCTGCCCCAACGATGAGACTAAATTCATTTACATTCGGGAGAAAATCTCGCAAACTGATTTGAATTTCAAATTCAACAAGTAGGAATTTGAAAAATGAGAGGGGAAGGACTTACGATTAAGGATTTCAAGTTCTTCAAAGAATATCATGATGAGTTACGTGCTAAGCTGGATGAAAATGATAAGAATAACTTCATGAGCTGCCCCAACGATGAGACTAAATTCATTTACATTCGGGAGAAAAGCTCGCTAACTGATTTGAATTTCAAATTCAACTTCGAATCTTCAAAGGACAATGGCGTGGCTCAAAGTTTCAAGGATAAAGGAAACAAGTGTTTTCAGAAGGAGGAATACAAGGAAGCTCTGGACATGTATAACCAAGCTTTGATTCATATTGAGTTTATTGAAGGTAAGTTTGTCTGTTTCAATTTCAAAATACCTCATAAAACCTCTTAGCCAATTTCTCCAGATGTAGCAACTAATTCTGATAGTAAACTTGATAAGCGCAGCATACAAAGTACCACCACATCACCCAATAGAGTCTTCTAATAAACCTGATAGGTGTGTTAAAAGTCAACAGTCAATTAACATTACCAACAACAACAACCTTCTATTGACGTCTTGAATAGGGTGCATGTAACAGTTGTAACATGACTCATGCAATAAGGTACCTACCTACCTACCTACCTATTTTATTGTATCAATCCCCAAAGTTACATGGGCTCCGAAATGGTTTTCAACTTTGCACGCCACATCAGCAATGCTGTGAATGTCAATAACAATGTTTTTGATTTCACTTTGAGTGTGCGAGTTGTGATAAAAGGTCATTATTAGAAATTCAAGAGCCAACTAACATTACATTAAAAAGGGTGGGAAGTGTATTCTGGAATGGTGATTTAATACTACAAATGCCTACTCAAAGGTATACTCTAAGCCTCAAGATTTTAAATTTGACCCTCATATATTAGCTTAACATTTGCATCTCATTCTCTTTCATTAGGCACAAACAAAGACGTTTCCATCATCTTTGCCAATCGATCTGCAGTCCTGTATCACCTAGAAAAGTATGAAGAAACCCTGGAGGATATTCGAGTGGCATTAGATTTGGGTTATCCAAAAGACATCACCTACAAAGTAAAAGAAAGGTGATTGTATTTGTATTCTTCATAGATGTATTTGCTTATTGCTAACACCATTTGCTGAAAACTTTTCGGAAAAGCAACAAAAACAGCATGTAGATAAATACGTCTGTGTTTGCCAAAATCATGCACTGCCAATAAACAACAAAACTTCAATAATTGGATTTGTGGCGCATTCGAATTCACTGTAGCTGTAGGTACAAGTTTTCGACTTTTCCATCTACATAATTTCGACGGAAGTATCTATTATTACGAGTATAACAACACATAACACTTCAAGTTATGAACAGCAGCTGAGGGGTATGTCTAGCAGTCTAGCTGATGAAATTCAATAAACCCGAAACGCGTTCTAGACTGTTCAAATGTTCAAAGCACTCAAAGACTACAGGCCGACAGGCCCTACTTTGACGGTCCAAATCTATTAGGATTTGGGCCTCATGCCAAAAAACAGTTCAGTAAAGGTCTCAGACAATAATATAATGTAATGGTTAATTTATTAGGGGCATTTTATGAACAACTACTTTTACTCCTTCTCTACTGGTTTTGTGTCGTCAGGCTTTGTTACATCAACCTTGTCTACTGGTTTTGTGTCGTCAGATTTTGTTATATCGACCTTGTCTACTGGCTTTGTGTCATCAGGCTTTGTTACATCGACCTTGTCTACTGGTTTTGTGTCACCAGGCTTTGTTACATCGATCTTGTCTACTGGTTTCATGTCGTCAGGCTTTGAGGACATCCAAATCATGATCTCTATGTTGTCCAAACACAAAAACCTGTCAAACGGTAAGCTGTTGGTTTAATGATAATTTCAACCTCTTCATAAAAAGGTACCTAATTGAAATTTTACAAGAGGACATCCAAATCATGATCTCTATGTTGTCCAAACACAAAAACCTGTCAAACGGTAAGCTGTTGGTTTAATGATAATTTCAACCTCTTTATAAAAAGGTACCTAATTGAAATTTTACAAGGCCAAAATCCACAGACGATTTAAAAGAATAGTCGCAGAACAGTTGAGGAACTAATCAGGATATAATCTTCTGGAATCAATCTTTTATCATTTCACTCATGATACTATGAGTGAAATGATAAACTTGATAATGATTTCACTATCTTAATCAGGATACCAAAAACATAAGTGTGAAACTCATTGGGTAAAGGGAATTTCAGTCCTATTTCAGCAGGATAAACAAGGTGTATTCCACCTATTAAAAGAATAGTCGCAGAACAGTTGAGGAACTAATCAGGATATAATCTTCTGGAATCAATCTTTTATCATTTCACTCATGATACTATCAGTGAAATGATAATGATTTCAGTGATTTCACTATCTTAATCAGGATACCACAAACATAATTGTGAAACTCATTGGGTAAAGGGAATTTCAGTCCAATTTCAGCAGGATAAACGAAGTATATTTTACCTATATGTACTTTCGAATTTCAAGAAAACATCCATCCCCTGTTTCAGAACAATTAAGCAAACCTTCGAATCCTCTAAAAACGTTCGACAAGAGTAACAAAGATTTCACAACTCTCAGCTGCAAAGTAGATATTGAGCAGAATGAAAAAGACGGCAGATTTACCAGAGCCAGAGAAGATATCAAAGTTGGAGAGAACATCTTGGTCGAGAATTCATATGCAAGTGTGCTTCTGGAGGTGTACTCGAAAACTCATTGCTATCATTGTTTGAAAAGGTAAGTTTCCGTGTACGTATTAAAGGTATGGGTCAATCTGACGTTTGAAAACAGTCTATGGAGCTATCCATGGCTGCAAAGTAGATATTGAGCAGAATGAAAAAGACGGCAGATTTACCAGAGCCAGAGAAGATATCAAAGTTGGAGAGAACATCTTGGTTGAGAATTCATATGCAAGTGTGCTTCTGGAGGTGTACTCGAAAACTCATTGCTATCATTGTTTGAAAAGGTAAGTTTCCGTGTACGTATTAGAGGTATGGGTCAATTTGACGTTTGAAAACAGTCTATGGAGCTATCCATACCAAGTACATATTTCGTATACACATCAGAAAATATGGTGCTGTTATCATTTCAATGCTGATATAAATTCTGGAATATTCTCAATTAAATTCTGTAAGGAAAACTAAGCACGATTCAGGAAACACATATGGAAATATGTATGAAGGATTTGACGATCATCTCAAGGGATTAAAAGGATATTTCTATCATTTTGAGGTCGTGAAAACATTATTCGCTTTTGATATCGATACAGACATTCCTTGCACGATTCAGGAAACACATATGGAAATATGTATGAAGGATTTGACGATCATCTCAAGGGATTAAAAGGATATTTCTATCATTTTGAGAAGTCGTGAAAACATTATTCGCTTCTTTTGATATCGATACAGACATTTCTCCAACCTTTTAACTGATTACTGGAATTTTCCGCAGATAATTGAAAATCTACTGATGGGTTTTTACTAGGAAAACTAATTTATTGCAGCAATATCATGTCTTTTTATAGTGTTTCGCTGACGCCGTTTCCATGTAAGAAATGTTCGCGAGTAATTTTCTGCAGTTGGCAATGTGAGCAAGCAGCACAAAGTTCTCACCATGCAGTGGAATGCTCCCTCATTCCTTTCATTTGGAAGTCGGGTCTATCGGTCATCTGCTACATATCACTTCGGATTGGGGGAAATTTTTTAAAAAAAAAAAAAAAAACGTAGAGAGACAAAGTACTTAGCTGTCAGAAAAAAAAGCTCGCTTCCGTCAAAAACAAAACTTCTGCAAGACATTAAATAAAAATAGTTGAGCTTTCATAAATCATTTTTATTCCTACCACAAGAGGCATTTTGCAATGTCTATAAAATTGACACTGTCTTCATTAATATGGAACTGGATATATTGCACACTAATATACACATTGTTCTCTTGCCGTATATTGTTTGTTTTACCAATTCTTCTTGTGCTGATCCATGGACACTGATCCTGGTCCTCGCAGTACGATCATGAGCAGTCCTCCAATCACAGATAGTGTCTGGAAAAAGAAGAAAAAACAATATAAAATAACTGTTGTAGGAAAAATAGAAACAACACCCATGAGGATCATAAGGTATAGACACAGGATCTTATAAGATCAATTTGAAAATTGGTAAAAGTCGGTGATGATAATTATTGACCAAAGAATCACAATAATTTCAGAAACTGTGCATCAGACAAAATTAATCTTAACAAACCATCATCTTGATGAGATAAAATAGTAGTTGAGAAAATAGTACACACATCGACAGTCAAAATCACACAATTATCTACCCCCCATAGATAAATAATAGTTTTAATTCCATACTATCAGTTCAATGTCAACATTTACTATCAACAATTTTCACATAATTGAGGTCACTACAAACAACATTATCATTCAAATAAGATTGGTATGCCATTTATCACAGTTTCATTGTTATGTAAACAAAGCATAGATTTTGCCAACCAGTTCATTTTGATTTCTTTCCTATCACAAAATTTTGTAAACAAACAAAAATGCAGACACATCATCAGAGCCAGTGTTGCCAGGTTGCGAGGATGTTCGAGGGAAATAAAAAATGGGACAAAATTCAGATAGTAGGTACCACAGATTTTTAAAGAAATCTGTGGTAGGTACAGTCGTACCTGGATATAAGGGAATCCAGGGGACCACTCTTTTTCTCTCTTATATCCAGGTTTCCACTATATTCAGTTTCTTTTATGTCGAGGTTCAGCATGAAGGGCCCGAAAAAATTTCTATACATATTAAATCCAGGTTCGACTGTGTCAGTTTTTATCCCTCTATTTAGCATCTCATGTTGAATTGCATGCGTATATACATACGCATGCGCATTGCAACCAACATGAATTTTAACATGGGGTAAGGGATAATATCGTGTATAAATTGACCTTGATAGCATGTGGTTTGAAGACATTATCTATAGTCATATTAAAGTGTTTCTAAGGATGCTTGGATAATGTACGGGTATTTTCTCCAAAAACACTTTAATACATATCGTGATTTCCAGCTTTCTGGGACGTTCTCGGCTAGTTCTCTAGAAAGCTTGTGGATCTTAAAAAAATCCCCATAACTCAGTCTTCTGGGGGAAAAAGGGGATAATAAAAAATATTGAAGATAGACACTTTCTACAATGCTTAGAAATCATTTCTGCGTCCCAATATGTTTTAGAAAGCTATAATTATTGACTTCAGGGAATACATAATTACCTATTTACTTTCACTATTCATAAACTGATAAGACTATAATACTACATTGGAAAACAAAATATAGAGAGTGGAGCACTTGAATATTATTATTGTTTACATTTCTCCCGTGTACCTGATTCTGCCATTCAAGGTTTACCCATAACCTTCAACTGGTTTACATATACGTGCAAAAAAGCACGTGGGTTACTCAATATCTAACGATAACTGTACGATATTCTATCTCGGTTTTATCAATACGCATATTATACTACCGATAATTATGTATTTTGATAGCCTTATCAACCTCATGTAAGTACTATCGTGTTTTTAATCGTGCAACGTATGTTACTTGGTTGTAGGTACTTCTAAAAAAAAAGTATTTCTGAACAAAAAAAGTCTGTAGAAACTTAGATTCGAACCCGGGATCTTCTACATGGAGCTCGAGAACCTATCTATCACTGATTCGAAAAAAAAGGAAAGGAAGAAACTATATCCACTGGTGAAGTGATACTGGAATTTAGTCAGGTGGAACACAAACAACTCTACTACTTATCCACAACATAATAACTAATAGTAAATAACCAATTGTTCCCGATCTATGATTTTTCAAGGTTGGCCTCTCCAATACAGGATGTAGACTGGGAAATTCTTAGCAATTATTAAACACCTACCTCGCTAGCATTGTGGTCAAGGTGCGTGGGATTCGAACCCGCGCCCTCGTGTTTATCAGGCGAGTGCCAAACCACTGAGTCTAGGATCTGCACTTTTCTGGAGCACTGATTCATATCCCGATCCATGATTTTTCAAGGTTGGCCTCTCCAATACAGGATGTAGACTGGGAAATTCTTAGCAATTATTAAACACCTACCTCGCTATCATTGTGGTCAAGGTGCGTGGTATTCGAACCCGCGCCCTCGTGTTTATCAGGCGAGTGCCAAACCACTAAGTCTAGGATCTGCACTTTTCTAGAGCACAGATTAATATTTTTCATGATTAAATGTACGACTTTGTATCACAAATTATAACCACTTGTGCAGTCACATAATAAAATAATTAGAAATTAAATGCCTAGGTACTGTAGTGGCTCAAAGATGCTTGCCTGGTAAACAAGAGGACAGGGGTTCAATTCCAGACATCATGATTAAATGTACGACTTTGTATCACAAATTATAACCACTTGTGCAGTCACATAATAAAATAATTAGAAATTAAATGCCTAGGTATTGTAGTGGCCCAAAGATGCTCGTCTGGTAAACAAGAGGACAGGGGTTCAATTCCAGACGAGGTATGGAATTTCATCCTTAACACAGTATGAGAATTTGACCACAGTTATAATATTAGCCTACTGCTGAAGTAAAAGTAACTCCTTAGTATTACACTCTATTTTATGACCGAAATTTCTCACTCTCAAGTCAGGCTGAACCAAATTTTTGCCAATGAGATGTTTGGAATTGATGCTTCAGTTCAGCTTGAGAGCCAGTATTTTGTTCATAAATATGACCCTTATAAGCTTACCTGGAAAAAGTCATACTTGAGGAAATCCCTCATAGCCTTTTCAGCCGGAATGACCCACCAGCAGTTGTAATAGATGTTGAGGAATGACAAGACGAGGACAAGGATGAGGGCACTCAGCTTGGTTTTGTACCCGATTGTGACCAACACCATTAGAGCTGTGCCGAATAGATCTTGAATAACCTGGAGGGAAAATGAAAGAAATTAAAATGAATTCAATTAAAAAAAAAAAAGTTCAATTGGATTTATTTATTTGATATTCTTTGATTTTCAAGAAAATTATTTCATTTCATATTCAAGCTTTTACAAATTTCAGTTCAATCTGAGCTCATACAAATATTGACCTGAAAAATTTCACCACTATTCCATGTAAGTACCTATTCATTTTATTTTTTCTTAAACATAGGGCACCTAATTCATAAGATTTGTTTTTAAATCTAATTTGAAACAATCTTGAATAAAAAGTTACCTGTAAGAATGTAACTTCAAAACGCAACAATGTGATGTACATGAAAGCAAGTAAACTTCTGCCAGCCAGCTGCATGTAGTTCTTTGGCTTGTTGTCACCTGCAAAAGAAGTAAACCATAATAAATTATAGCCATAAGTGGGTAGAGATTCTTACAAATAACGACAGTTATTGTAAAAAGAAATTGTTGAGTATCAGATCCTTTGAAAAATGTTGTTGAAAATTTAGAGAACCTCAGGGGGAACATACAGGCCTTTGAAGACATAACTTACAATAAGAGGAGAGAGAGACTACCTAATTACAATTTTATTGTTTCTTTAGACTCCTACGGAAGAGAAAAAATCTCATGGAGAGTAAAATATTAATAAGGTGACATATTGTAGCTTTGGATCATACCTATACTTGGAACTCCAGCAAACACAGATCTGGCTTCTTGTTGACTGTCAGCTAATACTAATAGCAGAGCTCCGACTAAAGCCAAGTTTCTCATGAGAAATTGGAAGTCTAACAAAATTTTGTATGCAATGGTCTGTAAATGAAAAAAAAAAATCATTAAAGTATATTAGAATGGTTAAAATATTGGTAGGTTGCTGTGTCACTGGGTCAAATACCTACAACGGAATTAAATTTTATCTGCATTTAAGAATGGATTTGAGGAGAGATAATATTATTGTAAAACTTTTTCAATCATAACAGGATTCAATCATTAATTTCTCCTTTTTTTCTGTAAAAGTAAATGATTTTTTTATATACCTATTAGAATGGTTAAAATATTGGTAGGTTGCTGTGTCACTGGGTCAAATACCTACAACGGAATTAAATTTTATCTGCATTTAAGAATGCATATGAGGAGAGATAATATTATTGTAAAACTTTTTCAATCATAACAGGATTCAATCATTAATTTCTCCTTTTTTCTGTAAAAGTAAATGATTTTTTTATATACCTATATATATATCCTTGGAAAATAGATGTAAAAACTAGGTATTCTTTAAATTTATCCATGAAAGATATTGAAAGTAGACAAGACAAAGGAAGATTAATATTAAGTAATACACACCTGAAGAAGAACGATGAAGAACAGTGCTCCTACAGCTAATGGTACCCTCTTCTGAAGTAATACTAAAATACAACCTCCTAACTGTCCAATGAGATTGATGATACTTTAAAAGAAATTACCCGGCGTTTTTTTTTTTTTTTTTTTTTTTTTCTGCTTTAATGGTGGATGTGTCAATTTTCTTTTCCAACCTATTGTAATGAAATCTTCCCATTTTTATTTTTATGCAAAATGAGAATTTATGCAAAAGTTATCATTACTTTGCAGGTAATGTGTATATTGAAAGTCTGAAGACTCGTACGATCCTCTCGATCAAAATGAAGCATTACGCGGATGCCCTGCATGACACACACCTATGCCTGAAGGAAAAGTTAACTCCGGAACAAAAGTAAGACATAAATAAGAACACAGAAAGTGAAATAATATTAGAACGATGAAGAACAGTGCTCCTACAGCTAATGGTACCCTCTTCTGAAGTAATACTAAAATACAACCTCCTAACTGTCCAATGAGATTAATCATCACAAATAGAGAACCTAAGAAATAACCACAATGCCAAGATAAGTCCATGTATTCCCTCTGTTCATTCCACTGAAACCACATCCGTAAACCATCTTCTAAGAAAGTTGAGATTAGGCAAGCTCTGGATATTGTTGGTAAATAAGCTTTAGTAGACTGGTATACCTGGAACAAAATGAAATAAAACAAGGTGAAGAAAAATAAAATAAGCAAGTTTGTTAGAAAATCAGTGCAAGGAATAGATCTAAAAGAATGCTGCTCACATAAAAATGTACCCTTTCTATTCTGTGGGGAACAACCAAAATGATTATGTGATCATAATATTACAATGCATGGTCTTGAACACAAATTGTGAAACTCACTGGGTATCAGGTTATGTCATTAACATTCCAACATATAAGTAAGTGAAAGTTTCAAATTTTTAATATTGAGGTGTCCTAAGTTCCAAACCAAGGGAAAGAATATTGATGCTTGGCCAAAAGATGTATCTTATTGTTCAAAGGCCTTTTGAACCCATATGTCACCATTTAGCTACCATTTCTAGGAGTTGAGTTTGGAAATTTGGACCCAAGTTTCAATGTCATGAGAGGTTGTTTTCCAACAGGTAATCTGAGCTAACTTTGAAGTTGTGGAGTAGGTACCGTACTTACCCTATCGGCAAAGATTTCTGCCCGGGCAATGTAGTCCTTATTTATCACCGAATTCATTGAGTATTGACCTGACGGATTCATGCTGTTCTCGAGCTATTTCTAAATAATTGTGCGTGGAAGAAAACTGAAAAAATATGGTTCACAACTTTACAAAAAAAATTTGGAAAGTAACCGACAGGACAGACGTTCGAGTCTGAACTTATTTGAGATCAAGAAACAGGATGAGTACAAAACACAGTGAGCTTGAAAACTGAAGAGTTATCTCTAGATTTACCAGTTTAATTGACAGATAGTGATTGGAAATGTAGAGAAAATAAAATAGATTTCAGTTGAAAACTTCCAACCAGTTCATTTTGATTTCTTTCCTATCACAAAATTTTGTAAACAAACAAAAATGCAGACACATCATCAGAGCCAGTGTTGCCAGCTTGCGAGGATGTTCGAGGGAAATAAAAAATGGGACAAAATTCAGATAGTAGGTACCACAGATTTCTACTATTATAATTTATAGAAATCTGTGGTAGGTACAGTCGTACCTGGATATAAGGGAATCCAGGGGACCACTCTTTTTTTCTCTTATATCCAGGTTTCCACTATATGTATTCAGTTTCTTTTATGTCGAGGTTCAGCATGAAGGGCCCAAAAAAATTTCTATTATATCCAGGTTCGACTGTATCAGTTTTTATCCCTCTATTTAGCATCTCATGTTGAATTGCATGCTTGTTTCACGGCATACGCATGCGCATTGCAACCAACATGAATTTTAACATGGGGTAAGGGATAATATCGTGTATATATTGACCTTGATAGCATGTGGTTTGAAGACATTATAATATCTATAAGTCATATTAAAGTGTTTCTAAGGATGCTTGGATAATGTACGGGTATTTTCTCCAAAAACACTTTAATATCGTGATTTCCAGCTTTCTAGGACGTTCTCGGCTAGTTCTCTAGAAAGTTGTGGATCTTAAAAAAATCCCCGTAACTCAGTCTTCTGGGGGAAAACGGGGATAATAAAAAATATTGAAGGTCTGGCAACACTGTATTTTTTCCCCACATATAGTTCAACCATCTGCCGCTATCTGATAATGAGCAGGTCAATCGTAAATAAAGGAGGTGAAAAGGGACTGGATAATGAATGAATAATGGAAAATAGATCAGTTCGTTCCAGTCGCGCTTACTTGGGTGATGTTTCAAAGTCATAGAGCAGGAAAAATGAGGACCAACGGAATTTTTCTTTTTCTTCTACGACCCGCTATCTGATAATGAGCAGGTCAATCGTAAATAAAGGAGGTGAAAAGGGACTGGATAATGAATGAATAATGGAAAATAGATCAGTTGCGCTTACTTGGGTGATGTTTCAAAGTCTTATAGCAGGAAAAATGAGGGAGGACCAACGGAATTTTTCTTTTTCTTCTACGACTTCTAGATCCCGATATAAATCGATTTAAAAAATACCGGTAAATCGTGAACTTTGACGTCACGGTATACGCTCCCGTAGGCGAATCGATTTCTTGTGAAAAGTTACATAGGAGAGACTCCTTGGTAATCTTAAATACTCCAATAGGAACTCTTGATTTCCCAAAAACCATGTTGAAATTTTTGGTATTTTGTGAAAAGTTACATAGGAGAGACTCCTTGGTAATCTTAAATACTCCAATAGGAACTCTTGATTTCCCAAAAACCATGTTGAAATTTTTGGTATTTTAGATCCCGAGATAAATCGATTTAAAAAATACCGGTAAACCGTGAACTTTGACGTCACGGCATACGCTCCCGTAGGCGAAGACGTCACATCAAATGTCCCGAGCAAACAGAGAACCTTCCTTTCTGAAAGCAGAAGAGAGAATGAGCTCTGACAAAAATCTAGGTCCGAGGAAACCTCCCCTTGACCCCCTACTACGAAAACTAAAAAAGTAGGGGATCAGGGGAAATGTCCCTACATTGTTGAGGGGAGGTTTCTCCTACATTTTGACCATTGGTTTGGAGATTCCGTTGAGATAGAAGTTACTTATATTGTCTTCTTTTGAGTTATTCTCAGTTTATTCACGGTTTTTAAAAAAAAAAAAAAAATTCCTGACATATTTTTTATACTTAGTTAATATACCTACCTAGTGGGTAGATAAAGTCAATGTAAGTCCTTTATAAAATTCATTATTATTGATCATTATTAATTTAAAATTCGATTTATTTTATATTTCCAAGAAAATCATTATAGCACAATTTTCAATAAAGATAAATATTTATAATAAAACGAAATTTGCTTTTTACTTTCTTCTAATTTGCTCAGTTAGATGGTTTACCTTTCCGAGGGAGACCTCTTGAGTAGAGGGAGAGGAAAGGTATGAAGAAACAGACAATAATTTGCTCAGTTAGATGGTTTACCTTTCCGAGGGAGACCTCTTGAGTAGAGGGAGAGGAAAGGTATGAAGAAACAGACAAAAAAAATAAGAAAAAAGGGCTGTCTACTTAATGCCTCTTTGATAGGCAGTTAGATACCAACGCATTGCGAAAATCGACATTGGAAAAAAGTTCTGGAAATGAGAAAGTTACGCTAATACAGTGACATGACACATATTAGGTACGACGCTTAGCTTTACAAATCTTGGATTTTGGATCGGATTTTATGATTCGGCCCTTAGCGTCGTATATTTTACTCTGGATCGCATATTTTACTAAGGAGTATACTTTACAGTGAATCGTATAGGTATAAAATTTCACTTCAGATTGTATTTCGTTTCATATTTCGGTTTTCGTAGTACCTAGGTGAATGTAATTTACACCCGTATTTATTAACAAAAATTCTCGGTCTCAGATCAGTCTTGAAATTTTTTTGGCCAATCAGATGTTTGGAATTGATGCTTGAGCACATTTTGTTCATAAATATGGGTGTTAGACTCCCTCAATTAATTTAACGTGTACTTATATATATATATAGGTACACGTTAGGTAGATATTGCGACAAATTTAATCATGAAACATACCATGCCGGTAAGCTTCTCGATGTCGTCGGTATAAAACAAAACGCATGGTTATAGGTAGGTATTCATTCTATTTATAAATCAACTCAATTTGAATTGTATTTAGCAAGATCTTGTATTTCAAAGCACCACGAGTTCAGTGTTATTTTTGCTCTCAGATTACAAACGCATCCAATGCTCCCGAAAACTGAGCTTCAAAATGAAATTTATCTGTTAAACCAAGTGATTTTTCGAGGATCGAATTTCAACGTTAAATTGGAAATTATTAAAAATTTGAACGTTAAATTGGAAATTATTAAGAAGCTAGATTACTAGTTGAGTTAGCTTTGATGTCAGTAGACATAAGCTGTGTCCACACATAGTCGAAGACCGTCGATTTATGTCGACTGAAACCGTCCACACTGCCTCGATAACATAGATTCACTTCGTCGATCGACGGTTGTCGACTATGTGTGGTCACAGCTTAAGATGTTTTACGGGTGGATCAATGTGACTTCACAGAATTGCGGGTACATACTTTTGAGGAGCTCCCATCCTGTTTGTGTGAAGTTGCAACTAGCACGTATGGGCTATGGGGTGAATTTCAACTTCCGATTTCAGTTTTGAAATAGTCTAAAATATTGTTTTTGCAGAACTGGAAGAGTTTATTGGAGGCCTGCTTCTGCATCAGATACAATGTCTGCAGTTTAATTGTCACGAGGTAGCTGATTTGGTCGGCACTGGAGAGAGTTCCAAAACTCGGTTCATAGGGGCTGGAATATTTCCAACGCTCTCCATGTTCAACCATTCTTGTGAACCCAATATTGTAAGGTGAGTTTAGACTATATTAAGAGAATACTCCAAGGATCGATATCAGGGTTCTTTTGTCTACTGTAGTGATAATAGGGTTCTTTTGTCTTTTGTCTACTGTAGTGATATCAGGGTTCATTTGTCTACTGTAGTGATATTAGGACACGTCCTAAATGTCTGCAGTTTAATTGTCACGAGGTAGCTGATTTGGTCGGCACTGGAGAGAGTTCCAAAACTCGGTTCATAGGGGCTGGAATATTCCCAACGCTCTCCATGTTCAACCATTCTTGTGAACCCAATATTGTAAGGTGAGTTTAGACTATAATAAGAGAATACTCCAAGGATCGATATCAGGGTTCTTTTGTCTACTGTAGTGATATTAGGACACGTCCTGTCAATAGCTATAGTTACAGCTTTATCAAAATACTAAATTTAACATTTTTTCTGCATAATTCAACTCCAAGGGCTAGGTAGTATGTGCTGAAGAATGTCAGCATTACCTCGTTTTTTCATTAGTAAGATAATTATGTAAGTAATACAATGTAATTTAATGTAATATAAATCTGAATTTCTACTCTCCCCTCCAGGTATTTCCGAGGCACCATGGTCTACGTCAACCTCTGCAAAAACTTCAAGAAAGGAGATCAGATCTGTGAAAACTACGGCCCGTTATACTCTCAAGTCCGCAAAACGGAGCGACAAAACACGTTGAAAAGCCAATACTGGTTTGACTGCCATTGTATTGCTTGTGAACACGATTGGCCACTGTTTGAAGAAATGCAGGCAGCTCAGGACTTGAGGTTTAGATGTGAGACGGAAAATTGTCACAACGTGGTGAAGGTGGCAACCAATACGACTCAGTTCATGATAAAGTGCGACAAGTGTGACCAGTTCATCAACATTTTCAAGGGGTTGAAAAATTTACAGGTGAGTGGGGAATAGATTGGACCAAGTAAGCCTTAGATTAGAACGGTTCGTAGTTGATGTCAGGAGTTTGATCATCGGAATATTCATGATAAAGTGCGACAAGTGTGACCAGTTCATCAACATTTTCAAGGGGTTGAAAAATTTACAGGTGAGTGGGGAATAGATTGGACCGAGTAAGCCTTAGATTAGAACGGTTCGTAGTTGATGTCAGGAGTTTGATCATTGGAATATTTTTTCTGCACCTTCGCTTCGAAAGCCAATTTCTGTGAAACTTTCCTGCCATTTCTGTACGTCCACATACCTATTTTGTGCCTTATTTTTGAAACTAAAAATAAAATCGGAATGAGATGTCCCTCGTGGAATTAAATATTTCACAGAAATACAGGAATCGTCTGCCTGAGATTTTCCACCTGTGACGGGATGGTACAGTGTCAGTTAACGTCCACCAGCGAGACTAAAACACCCCCAAAATAATTAACAGATAAATAACACAAGCTAACTTAAAACTAACATAATATATTTGCGTTTCAGGATACGGAGTCTCTGTTTCGTTTAGCAAACAACTACAAGGAAAACGGATTATATGAAAAAGCTCTAGAAAAGTTCACTCAATTGATGACTTTACTCGATGAGAACTTGGTTCCCCCCTATCGAGATTACATACTTTGCCAGCGATCTATACAAACGTGTTTCCTTAACTTGGGACAGAAATGTTTGAATAAAGAAGACATGAATGGCACGAAATAGTATGATGACCTGATAACAAACCACAGAACATTGATGATCTATAATAAAATGAACGGTTCCCAAACTTTCCAATAAGGGAGACACGAATAAAAAGTTTGGGAGGCCCTGAATAACTGATCAGAGCAGCTGAAAAGTTGACAATAAAAATTGTTTACTTTTTAAAATTAGAGTATGAGTACAAGTTCAATATAGTATAATAATAATTCAGATATTTTATTTATGAACATAGTAGAGGTACGTTTCAAAATAACAAAGGGAAAAAAATTAAAGTAAATGATAAATCAGATAAATCATGGGTATTTTCCTCACATAGTCAAATCATTTGAAACTAAAAATGATATATTGACTGTAGAAAAAAAGTAATACGAAAAAAAAAAAAAAAGAAAGAAAATAATAACAAAAACTAAAGATGAAAACAAAGAAGAACACGATTACCCATAATAACAAAGGGAAAAAAATTAAAGTAAATGATAAATCATGGGTATTTTCCTCACATGGTCAAATCATTTGAAACTAAAAATGATATATTGACTGTAGAAAAAAAGTAATACGAAAAAAAAAAGAAAGAAAATAATAACAAAAACTAAAGATGAAAACAAATAAGAACACGATTACCCAATCCCAAAAACATAATAAACTGGACACAACGTGAACATTTTTCACACAACTATCAACCCAATCACTAAAATCCTGGATTCACTGGATATAGGATAACAGATCCCGGATTCTTAACAGTGGTGTAAATAATAGAAAATTCAAAGTAATTCAAAAGTATCTCATTCTAATGAGACTACTAGTTAATAGACATTTTTCTATATTTTTCAGAACGTTTTAAATTTTGAAGGAAAAAAGAGTTTGGACAAAGAATCAATGGAGAATGTTTGGAAGGTTTAACACAAGAAGATTCAATAAAACTAAGAAATAATTTAACAACCAATCTTTCCAGCAATTTCATAAGATTTGTTTAAGATCTATGTTAAAACTTACAAACTAAGTCTGCCTGATTGTTGGAAATGTAAAATGAATGAAAACCTCAGAGGTTTCATTGGTACACCATAGGCTAATCTCACTCAAAACCTTTTATCGCTAAATAAAATATTAAATAAATTAAATCAACAAACAAGAAATAAAACTAAATCAGTTTTTTTATACCTTAAAAAACTATACCTACAAGGTTCAGTTATTTAAAGCAAAAATGCATTTCCTTTGTCCTTCTATAAAAAAATAATATCTATTCATGAGACTATATGTATAATAATTAAAGAAAATATCTTAGAAGACAATGGATTTGTGCTACCAATTTTATACCTTAAAAAACTATACCTACAAGGTTCAGTTATTTAAAGCAAAAATGCATTTCCTTTGTCCTTCTATAAAAAAATAATATCCATTCATGAGACTAAATGTATAATAATTAAAGAAAATATCTTAGAAGACAATGGATTTGTGCTACCAGCTACCAGAATATAGTAAAAGACCCTTAAGGGTTTTTATCATCAGGGTTAAAGTTTTTTGTTTGAATACAAATTCAGTCTTTCAAAGAAACCTGGAGGGTCTCCACTTCATACAGATTCTAAAGTGTATCCTGTATGAACTAAATTCATAAATAGGATGGTTCCATAGGCAATTTTTCTTTTCTATTTTGTCTTCTGAAAGGGAGAGAATGAGAGATACAATTTAAAGTTTTTTGTTTGAATACAAATTCAGTCTTTCAAAGAAACCTGGAGGGTCTCCACTTCATACAGATTCTAAAGTGTATCCTGTACGAACTAAATTCATAAATAGTATGGTTCCATAGGCAATTTTTCTCTTCTATTTTGTCTTCTGAAAGGGAGAGAATGAGAGATACAAGAGTTCCAAACCAAGGGAAAGAATATTGATGCTTGGCCAAAAGATGTATCTTATTGTTCAAAGGCCTTTTGAACCCATATGTCACCATTAATAATATTACATATCTTTCAATAATTACCAGCTAAAGGGGTCTATTTAGTTTATGTAAACTATTTCCACAAAAAATAAACATTAATATGAATAATATTACATATCTTTCAATAATTACCAGCTAAAGGGGTCTATTTAGTTTATGTAAACTATTTCCACAAAAAATAAACATTAATAAATTGAAATATAATTCAATTCCCACCAGAGTGAAAGTTATGATTACATTTCGGATACCCAAAAGGCCGAAACACTTTTCCTTGTGAGGACCTCAATAATGTTCCAAAGCTCTAAAAAATCCATCATGGCCAAAAAATTTCCTTTCAATTCTTTACAGGCTAGTTGTATACAGAAAAATGTTAGAGTGCTATGTTGGCCTCGAGGATTACAATAGAGCAAAATTAACAATGCATGTGCTCATTCAAATGACCAATAAGGAAGACGAGAAGAGCAAACTGCGAGATAAGCTGTCGAAAATGCCCGAGAAAATCAAAAAGAAAAACCTAGCGCTATGTTGGCCTCGAGGATTACAATAGAGCAAAATTAACAATGCATGTGCTCATTCAAATGACCAATAAGGAAGACGAGAAGAGCAAGCTCCGAGATAAGCTGTCGAAAATGCCCGAGAAAATCAAAAAGAAAAACCTAGTACCGATTGAGGATATTGAAGGTATGTACTGTCTCGGAAGAGCTATTAAATTTAGTATATATTACAGATGTTGGAAACCAAAATAGAAGCCAAAAAAAGAAAAAAATGAAAGGTATGAAAAAAGGAGGAAAGAAACGAAGAAAGAAAGAAAGAAAGAAAGAAAGGTAGGAAGAGAGAAAGAAAGGAAGGTAGAAATCGAGAAATGCTTCATATGAGCTAATTTCCGAAGTACATGAAAACATTACCTAATGGTTTACAAAATACGGAGGTATCTTTTTGGAGGGTAAAACCCCCATCACTTAAGCCCTTAGCAGTTGTACGGCGGCATTACCGGTGTACATTGATGATACGAGCAGATGAAAATCAATAGTAAAGGAGGCAATTAGTAATGGTGTGATATCCACAAAAGTTGAGAAAAATCTTTCTGGTTTACCACAAAGGTTAATGATTTGATTTTTGATTGAACTTCTTTTTTTTTTAGGATTGGCAATCTTGGATGCAGATCCCCACACCGAAGTGTCTTCCATGTCCCATCAAGTCACCGACTATATCAGAGATCAAGTAAGTTATACTCATTGAAGTAAACAATAATAATTTTATACTTCTGCACATCAATGTTTATACTTGACAACAGCAAAATCATACGTACTTTCTTATACAGTTTACAACATTTGATATCCATGGGATTGGACATTAATTTCTGTTTGCTTACAAGAAACCTGCTCGGAGCGGCCTGGGCGAAAAAACGGATAAGTTTCGTTCTCGGAACGGCTGGCTTTCTCCTATCCTGTCCTTCTTCTCTCTTCGATTTCGGGACGACGCGACGGCGACGTTACAATTTATCTTTAAAACCTTCTTTTTAGTTCGCTCGATCTTTATCCACTTATTCTTGATCTCTACCCATGTCTCCCTCATATTATCAGGTCTGTGCTTGGCCAAGGGAGGAATATTCTTGGAAAGGATCTTCCTCCCTCTCTCACATTATGTCCGTAAGTTTTTCCCCTCAAAAAACCCCAAGAACTTTTTAGCTAAATCTCCTCTAGGAATTTTTTTTTTTTTTTTTTTTTTTCACTGGAATAAGTTCAGTTTTTGATCTGTGAAATCAACTTGGTAAATCTGATGATTTTTTTTTTTTTTTTTTTTGATTTGTTTTTTAATAGTCCTTTTCTTTTCCTCAATCCCCAAACTATTTTTTCAATATTATTTTAAAAGGGACTGAACTTTAAACTTCCTAATAATAATAATATGTCCATTTCAAGCCAAATTGTTTAGTTTGTTTGTTTTTGTCTTCTATTTGCAGGCCAAAGAATCAGTTCCTAAAGAAGTGAGTGATACGAAGATTTCCGCATCTTTGTCTCTACCGCCTTCACCTTCAAACAGATCCGGGTTTTTGGCGTAAGTATTAAATTTTATTATCGGATGTTTTTTTTTTTTTTTTTTTTTTTCCC
>NW_007378026.1:10013-29281 GCF_000475195.1 Diaphorina citri | reverse complement strand
CCAAACTTTGGTGGAAAAAAAAAAAAAAAAAAAAAAACGTAGAGAGACAAAGTACTTAGCTGTCAGAAAAAAAAGCTCGCTTCCGTCAAAAACAAAACTTCTGCAAGACATTAAATAAAAAATAGTTGAGCTTTCATAAATCATTTTTATTCCTACCACAAGAGGCATTTTGCAATGTCTATAAAATTGACACTGTCTTCATTAATATGGAACTGGATATATTGCACACTAATATACACATTGTTCTCTTGCCGTATATTGTTTGTTTTACCAATTCTTCTTGTGCTGATCCATGGACACTGATCCTGGTCCTCGCAGTACGATCATGAGCAGTCCTCCAATCACAGATAGTGTCTGGAAAAAGAAGAAAAAACAATATAAAATAACTGTTGTAGGAAAAATAGAAACAACACCCATGAGGATCATAAGGTATAGACACAGGATCTTATAAGATCAATTTGAAAATTGGTAAAAGTCGGTGATGATAATTATTGACCAAAGAATCACAATAATTTCAGAAACTGTGCATCAGACAAAATTAATCTTAACAAACCATCATCTTGATGAGATAAAATAGTAGTTGAGAAAATAGTACACACATCGACAGTCAAAATCACACAATTATCTACCCCCATAGATAAATAATAGTTTTAATTCCATACTATCAGTTCAATGTCAACATTTACTATCAACAATGTTCACATAATTGAGGTCACTACAAACAACATTATCATTCAAATAAGATTGGTATGCCATTTATCACAGTTTCAATGTTATGTAAACAAAGCATAGATTTTACGAATTTGTAGACACTTTCTACAATGCTTAGAAATCATTTCTGCGTCCCAATATGTTTTAGAAAGCTATAATTATTGACTTCAGGGAATACATAATGACCTATTTACTTTCACTATTCATAAACTGATAAGACTATATACTACATTGGAAAACAAAATATAGAGAGTGGAGCACTTTGAATATTATTATTGTTTACATTTCTCCCGTGTACCTGATTCTGCTATTCAAGGTTTACCCATAACCTTCAACTGGTTTACTACGTGCAAAAAAGCACGTGGGTTACTCAATATCTAACGATAACTGTACGATATTCTATCTCGGTTTTATCAATACGCATATTATACTACCGATAATTATGTATTTTGATAGCCTTATCAACCTCATGTAAGTACTATCGTGTTTTTAATCGTGCAACGTATGTTACTTGGTTGTAGGTACTTCTGAAAAAAAAAGTATTTCTGAACAAAAAAAGTCTGTAGAAACTTAGATTCGAACCCGGGATCTTCTACATGGAGCTCGAGCACCTTATCACTGTTTGAAAAAAATATACCCACTGGTGAAGTGATACTGGAATTTAGTCAGGTGGAACACAAACAACTCTACTCCTTATCCGCAACATAATAACTAATAGTAAATAACCAACTGTTCCCGATCCATGATTTTTCAAGGTTGGCCTCTCCAATACAGGATGTAGACTGGGAAATTCTTAGCAATTATTAAACACCTACCTCGCTATCATTGTGATATTTAATGTCTTCTTTTGAGTTATTCTCAGCTTATTCACGGTCGTAATTTGTTCGTGGTATTCGCGGTTAGTCCGCGGTACCTATTCGTGGTTTGTTCGCGGTATTCGCGGTTTTTTCGCGGTATTCGCGATTTGTTCGCGGTATTCGCGATTTATTCGCGGTTTTTTCGCAGTATTCGCGGTTTGTTCGCGGTATTCGCGATTTGTTCGTGGTATTCGCGTTTAGTCCGCGGTATTCGCGGTTTGTTTGCGGTATTCGTGTTTTTTTCGCAGTATTCGCGGTTTGTTCGAGGTATTCGTGATTTGTTCGCGGTATTCGTAATGTGTTCGCGGTATTCGCGATTTTTCCATTTCGCGGTTTGTTTGCGGTATTCGTGGTTTTTTCGCAGTATTCGCGGTTTGTTCGAGGTATTCGTGATTTGTTCGCGGTATTCGTAATGTGTTCGCGGTATTCGCGATTTTTTCATGGTATTCACGGTTAGTCCATGGTATTCGCGGTTTGTTCGCGGTACTCGCGATTTGTTCGCGCTATTCACGGTTTGTTCGCGGTGTTCGCGATTTGTTCGCGGTATTCGCAATGTGTTCGCGAATACCGCGAACGAATTGCGAATACCTCGAACAAACCGCGAATACCGCGAACACATTGCGAATACCGCGAACACATTGCGAATACCGCGAACAAATCACGAATACCTCGAACAAACCGCGAATACTGCGAAAAAACCACGAATACCGCAAACAAACCGCGAAAAAACCGCGAATACCGCGGACTAAACGCGAATACCACGAACAAATCGCGAATACCGCGAACAAACCGCGAATACTGCGAAAAAACCGCGAATAAATCGCGAATACCGCGAACAAATCGCGAATACCGCGATCTAATTGTTAACCTCCTCTTTAAATAAAACGTTTGAAAAAGAAAGAAAATTGTAATTCAAAAGGAAATAGATTGGATAAATCGCCTTGGAAAATCCATTCTGCAAATGCAAAGAAAAGTTCAAAATTTGAATTTTTACCGCCACACCAAAACAAATCTATTGCCTCTGTGGTAAGAAATAATGCTGCAATCAGCTGGATGTATTGTTGGAAAATCTTCTCTCTCACTCTCTCTCGATCTTCCATCTCTCTTCAGTTTACGAAACTGAAAACCTTCATTCGAGAAAAACTTCATTGAAGAAAATATTCATGGCGTATAATCTCGCAGGGTAAAACTGTCAGCCCGTACATTTCTATTGAAGAAAATCGTCATACAAGCAAAACTCATACAGTAAAATCTCACCAGGTTAAATTTCATACTGTCAAAACTTCATTGGGTATAATTTCCACTCAATAAAAACCTCATCACCTCTAAATTCGCCACATCAAATCTTCACGGAGGAAAAAAAACACGCAATATAATCGTCATAGTGGTAAATATCGCAGACGAAAAACTTCATACGGGAAAAAGTCACAGAAGAAAACCTTCATAACGGTAAAAAATTCCCAGGAAAAACATCGTGGGATATAATTTCGTACAGTATAACCATCACTGAGTACAATTTCGTGGGATAAAAACCTTGTCCGAGGGATTTTTTTCCGTGGGAATTTTTTTCCGCTATGAAGGTTTTCGTTTGTGAGTTTTTCTTCTACGAATGCACATCGATCGGTCGACGAGTCAGTGTGTTTATCGTATAGCATTATAGAATTATAACTAGGTAGGTACATTTAACCATGCATAGGACGATAATCTATTTTGGGATTCATTTTGAATACATTTTTATACAGAAGTGAAGTTGTCTCTAGCGAGAATAATTGGATCAAATTCTTTTGTACCGTCTTAGTATGGCCGTAGATATTTTGTAAATTTCGCGTGTGTTAAACGTTTAGTTATTTTTTTCAAATTTTTAGTCTGGGTAACTGAAACAGAGTCAATACCTCCTCCAAGTATCTAGTTACCTATTTAGATACCTAGGTTATTTTTAAAGCAATAAAAATAATAGACAGTTAAAAAAAATACCTACCTACTTCTTCTGCAAAATAGGTAGGTACCTATTAAACCTCAATTTTCCTAAACCTGCAGAATACTGTGAGAGGAACAAATTTAATGACATAATGACAATACTCATATAATTTAATTAATTTTGGTATATAAGTACCTAATCAATAAAATTATACTTTATAAATAAATAAAATAGTAAAATTTATCAGAAATCATGGACGAAGAAAAATATCGCCATATTTGTAACGTCAAGACGATTTACTCTGACAAGAAAGGCTTTTTCGAAGATTACATTGAGCACATGACCGATGTTGTGGGAGAAGAATGGATTTTCAAAACCTTTAGATCCCCGCAAACTGACCAAGACCGAATAAACAACTGTTTCGCCAACAAAGATGTAAGTTGATAATAATTGGTAAGCCTTAAAATATGTATACCTAGCTAATTAGGAAATTAGGTATTACCTGGGTCCTAGTTTTTTGGTAAATTTTATTACCTAACTTCCTTTGGAATAATCAATTTGCTAACTTTTTGATACCTAAGATACGGTACCGAAGTATGATATTATAGACATCAAATTACATTAGGTACGTACCTATTTTTATTACGATTGTTATTTACCATTCTTTTTCTCCTCATCTTTTCAGTTATCATCTGCGTTAGAATCCGTCTGCACCAATGTTCAAGAGATTTACAGAGCCAAATCCGAGTCAGTTGCATTACAAAGAAAAAATGAGGCTAAAATCTATGAGGAGGCAGGCAATTTCACCACGTCTATGATTCTAATCAATCAAGCTTTGGTGAGAGCACCAAAAGGCAGTAAGTATTTATATCTACTCGTATCACAGTGTTAGAAGGTAAAGCCATATCGAGATGGTAAAGCTTCGATGTATTATTGCACATTGCATACTTTAAAGTAAATACCCGGCGTTCATACAATTTTTTCTCTCTGCTCTAATGGTGGATGTGTCAATTTTCTTTTCCAACCTATTGTAATGAAATTTTCCCATTTTTATTTTTCAAAATGAGAATTTATGCAGAATAATTTATGCAAAAGTTATCATTATTTTGCAGGTAATGTGTATATTGAAAGTCTGAAAACTCGCACGATCCTCTCGATCAAAATGAAGCATTACGCGGATGCCCTGCATGACACACACCTATGCCTGAAGGAAAAGTTAACTCCGGAACAAATAATAGAGGGAACTGGTACTGCCAAGGTCTTATCGCCCCAAAAGCGAAGAGAGAAGGAAGACAGGATAGACCCGGGAACGAACCTTATCTATTTGGGATTAAATCCGCCCCGGGCGGGAATCGAACCCGTGACCTAGCGCTTACAAGGCAGACGCACTACCCCCCAAGTTAACTGAATATTTTTATTTTTTAAGCAGAGAAGAAGAAGAAGAAGAAACATACCACTTGTGTTCCATTCCGCTCTCTCGTGATGTCTGTCTCCTGATCGCAATGTATTCTCAACATAAGACAGTGGGTCTACATCTGTAGCCAGAAGCTCTCTCAGCAACGCTATGTAAGCTATGGCCAGCCTCAGGGTGTCGATTTTGCTGAGGCGTTTTTCATACGGGAAAGTGGGGACGGAAAAAAATGAAAGGTATGAAAAAAGGAGGAAAGAAACGAAGAAAGAAAGAAAGGTAGGTAGGAAGAGAGAAAGAAAGGAAGGAAGAAATCGAGAAATGCTTCATATGAGCTATACATTTCCGAAGTACATGAAAACATTACCTAATGGTTTACAAAATTCCCTTTCCAGACTTGTATTTTCAAGATGGAAAACCACCAAAGATTTCTTGTTCGCTAGAAATTCAACAATCTGACCTGGCTGGACGGTTTATGACCGCCAAGGAAAATATTTCGTCTGGTGAAACTCTGGTTATTGAAGAGCCGTATGCAAGCTGTCTGCTTCCGGAAAAGCTGGGAACTAACTGTCAAAATTGTTTGAAAAGGTAAGAGTTCGACTGCCAACCAACAACCAACCAAAAAACCAATTTACTTAGGCCCCTAATGGTATTTTTATATTCTGATCTGCGATTGAAAACATTACGAATAAAATAGACCTTCCACGTTCCAGTTCTTCTTAAGCTGGAAGAAGCTGGACGGTTTATGACCGCCAAGGAAAATATTTCGTCTGGTGAAACTCTGGTTATTGAAGAGCCGTATGCGAGCTGTCTGCTTCCGGAAAAGCTGGGAACCAACTGTCAAAATTGTTTGAAAAGGTAAGAGTTCGACTGCCAACCAACAAGCAGCCAAAAAACCAATTTACTTAGGCCCTTAATGGTATTTTTATATTCTGATCTGCGATTGAAAACATTACGAATAAAATAGACCTTCCACGTTCCAGTTCTTCTTAAGCTGGAAGAGCACTCAACACAGGGCGGGATTTCCTCGCTCTAATTCCAGAGTTATATTTGATTCCAATCGTTCTTATCCTATTTAATTCACTTATTTCCAGATTACCATTCACCCCTATTCCTTGCAATGAGTGTAGCACCTCGGTATTCTGCAGTGTGGACTGCCAAAAAGTTGCCCTCTCAACTTACCACAGATACGAGTGCAAGTTCATGGATCTACTGATCGGATCTGGGATCAGCATTTTATCCCTGACGGCACTCCGGATAGTAACGCAAAGTTCGGTGGAATATTTTCGAAATTACGATCAACCAAGTCACCCTTTTTATAAGGTAGGACTCCGTTTCATTGTCGCCTTTGGTTTTTCAATTTACACTGAGATGGTGACAGGGTGCCACAAGTTTAGCGTGGAAGAACTCTATTATTGGGTTACTTCCCCTGATTTAGGCTGTTGGAATGCTATATTATAGTGTCGAGCTTCCCGATATAGAATTCAATAAAATCAAATCAATCAACTTACCTTGTTGGTTAATATTGAGATAGGGAAGAGTATGGCTCATTCGGGAAGCATAAATACAACTGGGTAGCTCTCCAAATTCCTCGTCACTCAGATCACCATTGGGGAGGAAATGTGACCCAGGATAGGGTAAAGTGCTGTAACGAAGAACAGGAGAAAATAGGAAGATGTAAAATATTCAATATCAGAGTGCCGGAACCCAATCACCCGATTGGGCTGCCGGCACCTTAGTTTTTTTTTTCTCAGTGTAGTTTAAAACACAATAATGCTGACGTCTTTTTGAAAGATTGCCGTCTCTTGGCGTTAAGACGGTAAGAAATTGAAAGTGATTGATTTCGTTTGAGGCATTTTGCATCCAGTTTGAAGCAGTTTGCATCCATTAGTAATGCTTCCCCGATTCCTCAAACAACATGGCTAGATTAGATCGAAAATTTTTTTTCTTCATTTCCAGATTTACTCCTTGGAAAGTCACGAGAAGAGAAGGCCTGCCAAAGATTTCTACCATCGAACTTTGACGTGCCTGTTTCTGTTGTTCATTTTGAGGAAAGCAGGATACTTTTCCCAGAGCAATAAAGCTAATGAAGATTCTCACGGTAAAATTGGGCTTTCTATTCGTAGAATACCCTTATAGTCCTACACTTTTATAAAGATTCGTAGAAGCTTAACCCATCCTTTAGGGCTGTTTGCCCCTACATCTAAGCCTCGGAGTGGTCTTTCTGTGTACGTCATTTTGATAAATAATTCCTCTGTGTTCTTCAGTATTGACCTAGTCAATTCTTGTCAATTCTAATACATAATTATATTCTATTTTATTTTATTTTCTTCAATGCTGTTTCCCAGTACTCAATGAAGATGAGGCACTCATAGCCCAAATCCTGCTCAAATCGTTGCAAGTGCTTCAGTTTAACGCTCATGAGGTTTACGAAACCCTTTTCAAAACCAAACATCACTTTCCCAACGCTAAAATCAACTATGTCGGGGTAGTATTTCATTGAAATCCTATACCAATCGTTCGAGTTTCGAGAGCTCAAAAAGAAATAAACAAACCAAAATAAATTTGCAGGAGATTTTAAGTATCACGTAAATTTGGCGAGATTGGGCCCTACATCAGTTAACTCTTTAGTTTTAAATCTTTACTCAGGAATCATAAATTAAATTACCTACTTATTTTCATGGCGGTGTCTTTTTTTATATCGGATTTCACTTTCGGTACCTATTGGGGACTCTTCTTATGGGAGCAAATATTATCTCGATAATTATGCGGTATGATTACATATTAGGTGGGTATTCAATATTTGGAAAAAAAAGGAGTTTGTTTTTCATTTTCAAGTCCGTAAGTTGGCACGTAATTACGTCACTATTAAGAATGGAATCAAAGTTAGTTTTAGAAAATGAATCTAATTTAATTTCAGAAAATAAACACTGGTACCTACCTGAGACATGATGGCGGAGATGAAGATGAGTCTGCCCTCGACGCTACCACTCTACTAGACCTACTCACTTCACTGAAACTGAGCAAAAGTTCCGCGGCCTGATTCGACATTGTGACAACTATCACTGATGGCTAATTCCCTAGGGAAGAACTCATTTATACTGCGACTAGGGAAAATTTCAGTCCTGCCCCCTTTTTGATGGGTGGCGCTAAACGCGGAACCCCTTGTGTGTATGTGTTGCTTCTCACCCTCGGATTTTTCAAACTGTGCTGGCATTCCACCCCCAACCCCCTTTCCCGTCAAGGTAGGTAATGGGAAATCAATATTCAATTACACGTTTTGAAATGGTTAGAGTTTTTGAGAGTTTTCCTCCAGACGAAATTAGGTATTCCATCAAATTTGTAATGGAAGGAGTAATTTAGTAAATACTCTTGGATAAACCAACCTCGCAGTGGTTGGACTTTGGATCTGGAGGTTGGTGGTTCCAGTCCAAGTCTTCGACCGATTAATAACCCCTGCTCAATTCCCAATAATTGTACCTAAAAGTTAACAACATAGAAAAAATAAGCCTTGCAGTAATGCCACGCTTTGCCAAGGCAGTGTAGTTATAGGTCCGATTATTATTATAAAAAAAAAAAGATTTGTTAGTAAATACTCTTGGATAAACCAACCTCGCAGTGGTTAGAGCGTTGGACTTTGGATCTGGAGGTTGGTGGTTCAAGTCCAAGTCTTCGACCGATTAATAACCCCTGCTCAATGCCCAATAATTGTACCTAAAAGTTAACAACAACGTAGAAAAAATAAGCCTTGCAGTAATGCCACGCTTTGCCAAGGCAGTGTAGTTATAGGTCCGATTATTATTATAAAAAAAAAAAGATTTGAAATAAGAAAAAGTTAGATTTATTGTGCATCGATAAATAGGTAAGATACTTTTTATATTTAACAAAATAACAAACATAACAATCAGTGCAATCACAAAACATCACCCACTTGTGAGTGTATATCTAACAATAAAATACAAAAATCTAGATGACTATTAGTAAAATACAGAATTACAATAGGATTCCAATAGGATTTACAATGAAGTTTGGTATCTAACAATAAAATACAAAAATCTAGATGACTATTAGTAAAATACAGAATTACAATAGGATTCCAATAGGATTTACAATGAAGTTTTGCATTTGGATAACAAAACTTGAATTATAAATAAAATTATGGGGACGGAATAATTCGGATCAAGAAGTTAATAGATAAATTTAAAGGAATAAGAATAGCATAATGACGGGTCTTTTCCTGAAAGAGGGGTAATTGGGTAAATAAGGTGTTGTTACAAGATATAAGAAATAATGAGGGAATTATAGCAAAATCCTAACCTTTGTAAAAGAAATTATATCGATAAAGAGATGCTCTAGCATTATGGAACAATATGGGACACAATGCTATCAGAATGATGGGATATCTAATTCTAAGCTGTCAGCATAATTATTGTCGAAAAAAGACGGTTCGAAGAAGTCCTGAGTGCATGATCGAGCTGATGACTGTCTAAAATTCTAAATTAAGAATAAAACAGTACCCACTTGTGGTTTTTAACTCCATAGTCCATACCTTACAGGAATTAACCCCAGACCTGTTGCTGAGTCGACCATGCCTTTCCAATCACGTCCCACCGCTGTCGATATTTCGGACGTCAACAATTCAACTCGTCACTAACCCATTATAATTGCCTCTGGCGTTCTAGTTGCAGCAGTTGTACATTTTGCCGCCGTTGCAATTTTTCACTCCCTTTTCTTGACGACCGTCCACGGTATTCACGGTTAGTCCATGGTATTCGCGGTACTCGCGATTTGTTCGCGCTATTCACGGTTTGTTCGCGGTGTTCGCGATTTGTTCGCGGTATTCGCAACTGGTTCGCGATTTTTTCAAGGTTTGTTCGCGGTATTCGCAATGTGTTCGCGAATACCGCGAACGAATTGCAAATACCTCGAACAAACCGCGAATACCGCGAAAACATTGCGAATACCGCGAACACATTGCGAATACCGCGAACAAATCACGAATACCTCGAACAAACCGCGAATACTGCGAATTCACTGTGAATGACTTAAAAGAAGACAATGTAACTTCTATCTAAATAACCTCAAAGGAAACTTCCCCTTAACCCCCTACATTTCCCCTGATTCCCCTACTTTTACTTTTGGTAGTAGGGGGTCAAGGGGAAGTTTCTTCGGACCTAAATTTTTGTCGGAGTTCATTCTCTCTTCTGCTTTCAGATTGGAAGGTTCTCTGACTTCTCTGCTCCCTCTCTCTTCTCTACTCTCTCTGATCACATTTCCAAATACATATTTCAATTTCAAATTCCGTTCCCTCTCTCCTCTCTGATATCTCAAATGCCATATTTTCTTCTTGATTTAAAATTCTCCAAATACCACATTTTCTTCTTGTTTTTAAACAAATTCACATGTGACGTATACGTCACGCTCACCTTCTCAGAGCTGTAGCGCTAAGATGACTCAACCAATTTTTATGAAACAAAAACGAAAATGTCACAAATTTTATTTATAAAAAGTACTACACATAAAATAAAATAAACAGAGACTGGTAAGTTGGAAAAAAAATATTCTTTTTTCTCATTTCAGTATTTGGGATCACATCACGGGATCCCGGCTAATATCCTGGCGGCCCGATCGCGGCTCTTGGGCGCGGAATTCCGCCCGCTGCACCGCCCTCACCCTTCTCAATGAACACGATGACTCCCTTCTCCTCACCGGCTACGACGATGGGAGTCTGAGTGTTTATAGGAATTACGCTAGCCATGAACATCGCCTGGTGACGTCGTTCCAAGCCCTGACCGACACGAGCTTTGTCAACAAGTCACTGTCCACAGGTAAGATTTTTTTTTTTTTTTTTTTTTTTTTTATGTTCTTCAGAATTGACCTAGTCAATTCTTGTCAATTCTAATACATAGGTAATTATATTCTATTTTATTTTCTTCAATTCTGTTTCCCAGTACTTAATGAAGATGAGGCACTCATAGCCCAAATCCTGCTCAAATCGTTGCAAGTTCTTCAGTTTAACGCTCATGAGGTTTACGAAACCCTTTTCAAAACCAAACATCACTTTCCCAACGCTAAAATCAACTATGTCGGGGTAGGAATCTATCCAACGGTGTCTTTGTTCAATCACGATTGTTATCCGGCGGTTACCAGGTGAGATTTAGGATTTATGTCAAGTATAATTAATCTCGTAATGTTGTTCCTAACCTCTTTGAAAAAGCTAGTAAAAGCTATCAATTTGGACAAGCAAAGTTTTACAAAGGTCCACCTCAAAATGACGCTAATGAATTTTCAAGTCAATACTGGGACTCGAACCCCCATCCCCCGAATAATGAGTTCAACGTCCATTTATCATTTGTCACCGTTCAACCCCCTACATTTCCCCTGATTCCCTACTTTTACTTTTGGTAGTAGGGGGTCAAGGGGAGGTTTCTTCGGAACTAAATTTTTGTCGGAGCTCATTCTCTCTTCTGCTTTCAGATTGGAAGGTTCTCTGATCCCTCTCTCTCCTCTCTCTGATCACATTTCCAAATACATATTTCAAATTCCGTTCCCTCTCTCCTCTCTGATATCTCAAATGCCATATTTTCTTCTTGCTTCAAAATTACATATATAAAAACCATATTTTCTTCTTGATTTAAAATTCTCCAAATAGGTACCATATTTTCTTCTTGCTTAAAAATTCTCCAAATACCACATTTTCTTGTTTTTAAATAAATTCACAATTTGTACTACACAAGAGGTCAAGGGGAGGTTTCTTCGGACCTAAATTTTTGTCGGAGCTCATTCTCTCTTCTGCTTTCAGATTGGAAGGTTCTCTGATCCCTCTCTCTACTCTCTCTGATCACATTTCCAAAAACATATTTCAAATTCCGTTCCCTCTCTCCTCTCTGATATCTCAAAACTCAAATGCCATATTTTCTTCTTGCTTCAAAATTACATATATAAATACCATATTTTCTTCTTGATTTAAAATTCTCCAAATGGGTACCATATTTTCTTCTTGCTTAAAAATTCTCCAAATACCACATTTTCTTGTTTTTAAATAAATTCACAATTTGTACTACGCAAGAGCCTGGTGTGACGTATACGTCACGCTCACCTTCTCAGAGCTGTAGCGCTCAGATGACTCAACCAATTTTTATGAAACAAAAACGAAAATGTCACAAATTTTATTTATAAAAAGGTCTACACATAAAATAAAATAACAAGAGACTGGCAAGTTGAAAAACCTTAATTGAAAACCTTAAAACCCTGGATTCCCTTATATCCTATGTACCTACCACAGATTTCTATAAATATAGCCCAGTCAGCACACACGATTGGTCGATTGGATGTAAGGCTCGAATCAAGCTTACAAATTCACCTGTGTAAGTCGGATGACATCCAGTCTGCAAGCCTAGATCCACTTACTACAAGAGACTGGCAAGTTGGAAAACCTTAATTGAAAACCTTGAAACCCTGGATTCCCTTATATCCTATGTACCTACCACAGATTTCTATAAATATAGCCCAGTCAGCACACACGATTGGATGTAAGGCTCGAATCAAGCTTACAAATTCACCTGTGTAAGTCGGATGACATCCAGTCTGCAAGCCTAGATCCACTTACTACATAGTTGTATTTAACCTATAGAACTTGAAACTCACTCGATCGGTCAACGAGTCAGTGTGTTTAATTGTTTATCGTATAGCATTGTAGAATTATAACTAGGTAGGTACATTTAGCCATGCATAGGACGATAATCTATTTTGGGATTCATTTTGAATACATTTTTATACAGAAGTGAAGTTGTCTCTAGCGAGAATAATTGGATCAAATTCTTTTGTACCGTCTTAGTATGGCCGTAGATATTTTGTAAATTTCGCGTGTGTTAAACGTTTAGTTATTTTTTTCAAATTTTTAGTCTGGGTACCTGAAACAGAGTCAATACCTCCCCCAAGTATCTAGTTACCTATTTAGATACCTAGGTTATTTTTAAAGCAATAAAAATAATAGACAGTCAAAAAAAAAATACCTACTTCTTCCGCAAAATAGGTAGGTACCTATTAAACCTCAATATTTTCCTAAACCTGCAGAATACTGTGAGAGGAACAAATTTAATGGCATAATGACAATACTCATATAATTTAATTAATTTTGGTATAAGTACCTAATCAATAAAATTATACTTTATAAATAAATAAAATAGTAAAATTTATCAGAAATCATGGACGAAGAAAAATATCGCCTCAATTTGGACAAGCAAAGTTTTACAAAGGTCCACCTCAAAACGACGCTAATGAATTTTCAAGTCAATACTGGGACTCGAACCCCCATCCCCCGAATAATGAGTTCAACGTCCATTTATCATTTGTCACCGGAATGAGGCTGCCAACCTCTGCTTCAATTTGTTCCAGATATTTCAATGGCAAAAACATCATTGTGAAGGCATTGCGACCTTTGAAACCCAAAGAAGTTGTGGCTGAAAATTACGGGCTGGTATTTTCAAGAAAACATTTGATAGACAGACAGAAAGTTCTGTCTGCCCGATATTGGTTTGAATGTAAATGTCGAGCCTGTGTGGAAAATTGGCCTTTGATGGAGTCCTTGGAGAAATACCCAATAAGAATAAGGTAAGAAACTATTCTTTCAAATTGTTGGTCCAGTAACGCGGTTGCTTGAGAGGGCTTAGGTTTGATTCTCGCTATCAACTAATACTCGTACCTATTTGCAATTTTCAACAGCTCTTTCTTCGCAAAAAAAAAGGAATGGACAGGCATGGAACAATCAATGTTCAAATGTCTTAGGCCAACCACTCAGTATCAGGTAGATCTGACAGGTAGACCTGATCAGGCCCGCCTGTCAGGTCTACCTGATAGTGTGTGTGCTCATCAGGTAGACCTGATAGTGTGTGTGCTCATCAGGTAGACCTGACAGAAGGACCTGATCAGGTGTACCTGATAGTGGGTGGCTGGCCTTACATTGGGAGAATCGCGTGGACCTGGGACCATTATATCTTCACTTGGACGTTCAATGTGTTCAGTATGTCTTTTGTTTGTATTTGTAGATGCTCAAATGACAACTGTGGCCAAATCATTGCCACGGTCAAAAAACTGGAACCTTCCGCAAAAAAAGTCGAAAAGAAATGCGAGTCCTGCAACTCTACCAGTGACCTGACGGAAATCAAAACCAAACTCTCAGAACTGAATGAAATGTTCTACAGAGGGATAGAGCAAATGAATACCAGCTGTTTCCGGGAGGCTGTCGAATCGCTGACGAAATTTTCCGACCAAATACACGAGTTGGTTGTACCACCGTATAAATTGGCATCCTTGGCACATGAAGCGTTGAGAAATTGTTGGTCCCTGGCCGGAAACAAATGGGTTATACCGGAAAATTACTCGCAAATTAAATCTTGAAATTTAGATCATTTTAGTCAATCAGAAACTTTTTTACTGTCTTTGTAAGTAAACTTGAGCCTGTGAAACTGGGTCAATAGCGATCTGCAAAAAATGTAAATACATATAATCCGAAAGTTTTTTCGTTTTGTTATTTTAAACAAATAAAAATTGCACATGTTTTATTTGTATTTAAATTTATAATCTAAAATCTAACTACATTTGTACATAAATCTAAATGGGTGGGTTCTGAGAAAAACAACTATAACTAGGACTAGATACCTAGGAAGGTAAAAAAAAAGTACCTTAGAAGAAGGTTACCGATGAAGACATTGCCTACAACGGCTGACTAGAAGAACCTACTTATTAGAAGCTTCTCTTTGATTTCAACTTATTTCTCAACCATGCTTCTTAAATTTTCTCAAAGTACCTCTCTCACATTTTGTCCTTTCTATCGTTCATCCCTCAATTGACCTCCTCCCCCATCTTCTTCTTCCCGTTTATACGGTGTCTTTCTTAACTGACGCACAGGCTAAATGTGTCCGGAACACCACACCGGGAATCGATCCCAAAGTACCTGGCTTTCCAGGCCGTTGTCACTACAGAGACTTCTACAGAACTTGGACTGTCTAGTTCATTGAGTCCGTTGTCAGGGATAGAGAATTCAGGACCCCTCTATAATTATTGTCGAAAAAAGACGGTTCGAAGAAGTCCTGAGTGCATGATGATGACTGTCTAAAATTCTAAATTAAGAATAAAGCAGTACCCACTTGTGGTTTTTAACTCCATAGTCCATACCTTACAGGAATTAACTCCAGACCTGTTGCTGAGTCGACCATGCCTTTTCAATCACGTTCCACCGCTGTCCTGTCGATATTTCGGACGTCAACAATTCACCTCGTCACCAATCCATTATAATTGCCTCTGGCGTTCTAGTTGCAGCAGTTGTACATTTTGCCGCCGTTGCAATTTTTCACTCCCTTTTCTTGACGACCGTATTGGTTGCAGCCAACAACCTTCCAGTCGTTCTTTTGGCAACCAGTCCACCAGCAGTCAGCAGCTGTGAACAGAAGAGCGAGAAGAAACTATGAAAGGGAACTTTTGTGAAGGAAAAGTAGAAGATGAAAAATTCCCGTTTGTACGGTGTCTTTCCTAACTGACGCACAGGCTAAATGTGTCCGGGACACCACTCCGGGAATCGATCCCAAAGTCCCTGGCTTTCCTGGCCGTTGTCACTACAGAGACTTCTACAGAACTTGGACTGTCTAGTTCATTGAGTCCGTTGTCAGGGATAGAGAATTCAGGACCCCTCTTCGGTTTGGACTCACTCCAAGGTTTTCCCAATTGATCCAACTCAGTCGGGCGGTCAAATCTGCAAACGAAAAGGGAGGGATGGTAATAATAATAATAATAATAATAGTGCTTAAGATGAAAAATTAGAAAGCCCCCCAAAAAATAAAAAAATTATAGAATTAAATTTTTAATATCTAGGTACTGGTACCTATATCAACCTTACTTTATACTGTCAGCTAAGACTGAAAGTCCCATCAGTTAGACGAGGATACTAGGAACTATTGGAATTTAGCATAATACCTAATGAAATCAAAGCAAAAAGACAGGGCTCCAGAATGGAGCTCCGGGTTCAATTCTCGGCGGGGTCGATTTTTTCCGGTTCTGTGCTTGAAATGGGGGGTGCTACTGGAATAGAGTCGACCTACCTAATAAACTCAATTCAGAAGTACCTATCTATACGTCCTATTAATTATTTGTACTTATTTATACTGCTCGCATTGGACTGAAAAGTCCCTTTACTCCAGCAGTAGGCTACTACTATTATTGTGGTCAAATTCTCAAATTATATTGAGGATAAAATTCCGTACCTCGGCTGGGATTGAACCCACGCCCTCCTGTTTCCTGTTTACCAGGCGAGCGCCTTGACCACTACACCACCGAGGCAGGTGTGTGGTATCGGTTATTTCATTATTATTTAGAAGTTAAATAGAGGGAACTGTTACTGCCAAGGTCTTATCGCCCCAAAAGCGAAGAGAGAAAGGAAGACAGGATAGTCCGGGGAACGAACCTTATCTATTTGGGATTAAATCCGCCCCGGTTGGGAATCGAACCTGAGACCTAGCGCTTACAAGGCAGACGCACTACCCTCCAAGTTAACTGAATATTTTTATTTTTTAAGAAGAGAAGAAGAAGAAAGAAGAAGGAAGAAGAACAAAAAAACATACCACTTGTGTTCCATTCCGCTCTCTCGTGATGTCTGTCTCCTGATCGCAATGTATTCTCAACATAAGACAGAGGGTCTACATCTGTAGCCAAAAGCTCTCTCAGCAACGCTATGTAAGCTATGGCCAGCCTCAGGGTGTCGATTTTGCTGAGGCGTTTTTCATACGGGAAAGTGGGGACGTGACCTCTGAGCTCGTCAAACGCTGTGTTGATACTGCTGAAATGGAAAAAGATCGCACAACTTTAGAACAAACTCTTCTCTTTTTATTATTATTATTATTATTATTTTTTAATGTCAGGCTCAGTTAGACAGTTAGACTAAGCCGGCGACGGAGCCCCACCAAGTCAAAATTTGACAGCGCTATCTAAAAATACTATCCCGCCATTGGCTTTAGTTATGTCTACTATTAAACGTGGATCGATTTACGTAAATGGGAAAGTAACCGATGAAAATATAAGGTCCCTTAGCGAGACAAATCATAAATAAGGAAATGTTGTCGTAACTCAAAATGAGGAAATGTTAGAAATCAGATAATCTGAGAAAGAATAAAAAGGGTTTCAATCTACATCGATAGTACGTAGTGTAAATTGGGGCCTAAATGACAGCTTGGGCGACGCGACGTAAACCTATTGACAACTAAGGCACAAACACCTAGGTATCTATGTAGATCTAAAAACTAACACACACAAAGGAAGAAAAAGAAGGAGGAGGAAAAGAAAACGACGACTACGAAGAAAAAGAAGAACTAAAATTGTCCTTGGAAAAAATCTAGTCCAATCTAAATCGTAGAAAAAAAAAGAACCAAAATTGTCCTTGGAAAAAATCTAGTCCAATCTAAATCGTAGAAAAAAAAGAACTAAAATTGTCTTTGGAAAAAATCTAGTTCAATCCAAATCGTAAATTAATTAGCCTTGAAAATCTATATAGACCTTTCTTTCGTTTAAATCAAGAAATCAAAGATATTTTAGTCTGAAATGCTGAAATCTCGCGAGGGCCTTACATTTTCACGGGGGCTCGGTCGTGCCTAGATCTTGGCTCTCCTGACCTAATCATGCGCTTTCGTTCCCGGATGTTGGCTGACTGTCGCTGAACGCGATAACTACTTCCTGAGGCGGCATAGTAACTACTGTCCCGGGAACAGCCAATCAGGGTCGTTACTTCATTGCAGTCTGGAAAAAAAGAGAATGAAATAAATTAAATAATAAATAAGGAAAGTAAAAATAAAAATAAAAAATGAACCTTTGCTAAAGAAATAGGTAGCAAGGTTATGTTTGAAGGACATGCACTCGTAATTTTTTGTAGCCAAAGCCGAAAGTCAGTCTAAAAGCTCTTAATACAGAAAGAGTGATCTTAATCTATTGACAGAAACGAACCACTGAACAAGGGGGGGGGGGGGGACTGGGAGCAAAAAAATCATTGGGGTGCTTGAAATTACATATTTATTTTTTAGATTACCTAGTTCTTTTCTACTTAATGTTCTCCATTTGGAACTAATTTTGCCCTTTGTTTTGCCCTGGCCTTGGCCCGTGCTCCTTGAAGAAAGGACAAAGACTGAGTCCAACAAAAAGTGTAAATACTGCCTCGGTGGTGTAGTTGGTCAAAACGCTCGCCTGTAAACAGGAGGGCGTGGGTTTTAATCCCAGCCGAGGTATGGAATTTTAACGAATATAATTTGAGAATTTGGACCACAATAATAGTAGTAGCTACTGCTGATAAAGACTTTCCCGAAAGTCCTAGCGAGTCAGTATAAATAAGCACCTACTGATTTTATTATTCAAGTATATTATATTATTATTATTATCTATATTACCTAGTTGCTGAACAAGAACAGGAGAAAAAGGAAAAAATGTAAAATAAAACAGGGCGATTTTTGACCTGAAAATTTTAAAAAAAAAAAAAAAAAAAAAAAAAAAATCCGTGGCCTCTGAAAAGCAGCAAGTTCCCTATGTGTTAAACATTTCCGCCATATTTCATTGAAATCCTATACCAATCGTTCGAGTTTCGAGAGCTCAAAAAGAAATAAACAAACCAAAATAAATTTGCAGGAGATTTTAAGTATCACGTAAATTTGGCGAGATTGGGCCCTACATCAGTTAACTCTTTAGTTTTAAATCTTTACTCAGGAATCATAAATTAAATTACCTACTTATTTTCATGGCGGTGTCTTTTTTTATATCGGATTTCACTTTCGGTACCTATTGGGGACTCTTCTTATGGGAGCAAATATTATCTCGATAATTATGCGGTATGATTACATATTAGGTGGGTATTCAATATTTGGAAAAAAAAGGAGTTTGTTTTTCATTTTCAAGTCCGTAAGTTGGCACGTAATTACGTCACTATTAAGAATGGAATCAAAGTTAGTTTTAGAAAATGAATCTACTTTAGTTTCAGAAAATAAACACTGGTACCTACCTGAGACATGATGGCGGAGATGAAGATGAGTCTGCCCTCGACGCAACCACTCTACTAGACCTACTCACTTCACTGAAACTGAGCAAAAGTTCCGCGGCCTGATTCGACATTGTGACAACTATCTCCATTATAATTGCCTCTGGCGTTCTAGTTGCAGCAGTTGTACATTTTGCCGCCGTTGCAATTTTTCACTCCCTTTTCTTGACGACCGTACTGTTGGCAGCCAACAACCTTCCAGTCGTTCTTTTGGCAACCGGTCCACCAGCAGTCAGCAGCTGTGAACAGAAGAGCGAGAAGAAACTATGAAAGGGAACTTTTGTGAAGGAAAAGTAGAAGATGAAAAAT
>NW_007378026.1:0-5919 GCF_000475195.1 Diaphorina citri | reverse complement strand
GTTGGTCATGCCAGCGTTCTTTTCCTCACTTTTTTAACGTTGCCGCCGTTTTACATGTTGACCGACGTTGATCTTGCGGTTCTCCGTTATATTACTAATCACTGCTCGTCACTTAACAACCCTGCAGGCTTTATAGCTGTCGCCACCTTGCACTAACTTTTCCGTACAGTGAGTCGTTGTCCAGACCCATTAAGGACATTCCATACCTGATACCTCAAATTTTGGTGTTCACCCATGACGAAAATAAGAATTAAATCTTAAAAATCTGTAGTAGTCGAGCTAGTACGTGAGTCTGAGAAGCTTGGCAGAAAAAGCCTGTTATTAATATGACTGTCGAATCTCAATCTATAGGGTAGTAAGACTATGTAACACAGTGGTATAACAAGGTATCTCGTAAGAATAGGTCTCGTAGAGAAATGCTACTATTAAAGAAAATGTTTCCAATCTAAGGAACGATATTAAGGGAGTAATAAAGAATATAGAACATAATTGTTGGTGGAATAAAATGGGTTATTGGATAGAAAGTCCTTTTTCCTGGGGCAGTAATTACGATAAGAAGTAATGAAATTACATTACATGATTCAAGATAATTGTCTAGAACTTAGTGCTTTAATAAGGGCATGTGGTATGCATTTTACAAATAAATTATTAAGTTTCATAAAACTAATAGGTTTTTCGTTGTTGAAGGTAACATTTTATGGATAACCTGTTGGAGTAACATCTCAGACATGAGAATGACTATCATTAATAATATGTACATAAATGAACATCGTATATGTGAGGTTTACCCAGATCTTACAAAATCTCTGAACGTGACTCAAGCGCGATAGACCAATGAAAAGAAATTTATATTGGATCTCAGTAGAATGCATAGATAGTTACGTGTTATTGGGTTAGTGGTTTGAAAGAAAGCAGTTGTAGGTATTAGAAAACTATGAAATTGAGGTGGTGATTGAGCCTTGGATATGATGTTATTGCAAAACAAAATCACCGCCCAACATGTCGTTCCATAAATGAGATACATACAACATTATTGAATATATCCTAGTGTGTTAATTATCTGGTTAGTAAAGTACTTTACCTTTTCAGTAGATAGTATGCCAGCTATACTGAACCTGAACTTGTGGTATGGAGGTCTATTTAAGGTTTTCGTAGATGTGGTGACGCTCCTATCCAAAGTGTAGTATTCGTCCTGAAATGATGAATGGAATGATAGGTAGATTTTGAGACTACCGTTATTGGATATAAAGCAGACCTGTCGTGTGAGTTTTTTAGATGTGGTACTAAGCTTCGTTATACGGCTCTGATGTATTCGAGGATAATCATCACGGCTGTCTGAACATAATCGCATTCGGCGCCCACTAGCTAAGGTGCAGGCCCCGTTCTAAATAGGACTACCCCTATACAAGCAATGCCTTGCCGACTAATAGAGATAGGACAGAATGTGAAGGTAAGAGAAGGCTAACGCGCCTGTTATTCTGGTATCGTCAGAATGTCAAGTGAGGACAGTTTTTGGAGAATTGTTCTTATCTAATATGGGTATTCGCTTTTGATGTGAAGTGAATAGCACATTTAACTTATAAACATCCTACGATGTCGTAATGATGAGACTCTTCGCTTTGCGCGCTGGTTTAGTAGGTCGTGTTTTTCAGTTTTGCTTCGTTGAATGTTTATGTGTGTTCCCCGAGGCGGACAATATCGCGGTACGGAGTTTAGTTATTAGTCTTAAAAGTGCATCAATACTTTACAGAAGAAAGGATAATCAGTAATCAAAATTCTCAACTAGTCTCTTGAGCTTTGACGATGCCAGAATACCAGAGCTTTAAGCTTCTCTCTTCCTTCTGTCCTATCATCTACTCGGTCGGCAAGGCTCTTGGCTTGTAGTAGGGTAGTCCTATTTAGACGGTGCCTGCCCTTAGCTTGGGGCGCCTGGGATCGCGAAATGTTCCGTCTGCGTGTTGGTTTGATTCGATTCATACGGCGTAAAAAACTTTACCATCTCAAAAACTTAAAAGGAGTCTGCTTAATCCTGAATAAGTAGTTTAAACATTACCTTCCTCATTAAATCATTTATGAGAACCTATTTGGTTAGAGCGTACCAATCTACCGCAACTGAACCTAACCTCCAACCCACCAAGTTCAGGTTCAGAAGCTGGTAATCATTGGGGACCGAGTTACGGGTATTAACATGGATTTGCAATTTGTGTGTTGCATCTTTTTTAATTCGGGAAACGTCATTACGGTGCGAAACGGTTCGTACATCAATATCCAGGCTAATAATAATATTTTTTTTTTTCTAAACTTTATTCTTTTTCAATCTAAATAACACGTAGCTATTTATCCATTCCTATGAGATATTAAATTGTTTATTGGTTTGTATTGTAGTCACGTTAGTGTTTTGTAGTGGGTGACACTCACCATATAGATTGTTATTTTATGTTTTTAGATCTACCCTGATAATCATTTTATGGTCTTACATGTGTATACCTAGGTTGATCCTAAATGTTACTTAACAAAACGTAAACCTATTGTTTTGAAACTTAATATTTATTTTAATACCATCTGCTATATTAAGCCTAGTTCTTCAATTATCTATTTAAATTTCCTTTTCTTATCGTATTACTTGCCCAGAAAAGGACTTTCCTCCATCTAAACCCATTTAGTTCCACAACAATGGTTCATATTCTTTATTACTCCTTATATCGTTTTAGGATTGGAACATTTTCTTAATTATAGCTATTTCTCTACGAAGATCGTAGGAATACCTTGTTATACCTGTGTTACGTAGTCTTACTACCCCTATAGAATTAAGATTCGACAAGTCATATTATAACAGCTTTTTTCTGCCCAAGCTTCTTCAGGACTCACGTACTAGCTGACTACTGACAGAATTTTTAAAGATTTAATTTCTTATTTCGTCCATGGGTGAACACCAAAAAGTTGAGGATACAGGTATGGAATGTCTTAATTGAGGTCTGTTGGACAACGACTCAAGCTGGTCGGAAAAGTTACTGCAAGGTGGCGACACAGCTATAAGCCCGCGCAGTTGTTAAGTGGAGCAGTGGTTAGGTAATATTAACGGAGACCGCAAGATCAAACGTCGTCAACATGTAAAACGCGGCAACGTTAAAAAGTGAGGGAAAAGAACTGCCTGGCATAACCAACGTCGGTTGTTGGAAGGTCAGCAAGAAAACCGTTGGTCAGGTGGTCGTCAGTCCGTCGACACTTGTCTTCTCGGCTCTTCTTTGATACTTTCCCTTGAAAACACTTCCTTTTCATCTTCTACTTTTAATCTTTCGGGGGGTTTTTATTTTTTTAATATCTTAATTTAAAAATTATAGATCCATGACATGGATATAGTTGGAATGAAATATTGACAGTCGATTCTGACTTTCAGGGTAGTCAATCTGCTCTATGATCCTTGATAACCTAAATCGTATATATGGATTACTTTAGTTTCGGTGTTTTCTGTCCCGAGGTCTTGCCTCGAGGCCCAAGTTAGAGAGCCGCCCCAGCTAAAAAGGCCCAAGACACAAACTTTACCCCCCACGATGACCTTATCTCAGCTGGGATGGATTATTTGAGTTAAGTCTTTCATGGATAGATATGCAGGATAATTAATAAATAATAAAGAAAGAAATAATAAATAAATAATCTATTTATAAACCTTGAACATTTTAAGTATCATTTTTATGAAAGATTTAAAAAATTTAAAAGTAATCTTATCTATAAACCTTTGAATATTTTAAGTGACTTTTTATCTATAGTTTTTACTTCTAAAGAAAATGAATGGCCGAACTCGCTACTCTTTCGAACCTACTCAGTACTTCTTGTCCTTTAGGCTTTCACTCTCATAAATAAAATTTCAACCAACTAAAAAACTTTCTTTTTTTAACTTTTCAGTTTTCTTTGAAAACCAGTTTTGTGAACCAGTGACCATTCAAGTTCAGACTACTCTTTTTCTTATATTAGAGGTTTACATAACATTAAATTTATGACTTACCACTATCAAAATGGCTACTACCTGATACTGGTCATACTAGAGATTCACGTTAAAGTATACGACATTCCTATAAGCGTTAAAAACCACCTATTAACGAGTTGGAATTGCTTAGAGGGGGCTTGATATTCACATTAATATTTCTATAAATATCATCGCTATAGATACCAGCACGTCCTCAACCAGAGTTAGTATAGCTATCCCTGGAGATATAATATCTAATGGATTCGTTTACACTACTAGTGACCATGAGATGACTAACGTTATACGTCATTATTTTAATTAATAGATATTATAGTATCCCTAATAGGGACTCCATCACACCACTTACATTACATAATGTTATGCGTATAAACATCTTATGGAAACATAAAAAAAGAAATATAATTATTACGCGACTACAATATAAAATCAATAGGCAGGTTTAAACCTAAGAAGTAGACCCCAGCCGGCAAAAAAAGAATAGTATCCGGTGAATCCCACTAACGAAAACCCAAACTAGTAAACCGGAAACATGTTTTAAATCGCTCATTACGGGGCAAGCGTGAGTGAAACGATAAGAAATCGTTCCCCTTCACCCCCTCAGAATGTGTCCGTGGAAAGTGATATATGGAGCAGCTAATTGTCAGTCGTACACTCAACAACGTAGTGACCTTAAAAAAGTAAGCTTACTTACCACATTTGAAAACTTGACAGGCTGAAGTCAACTCTTTATAACGACAATGGGAGGTACGCAAAGTAGCTCAGAAGGCATGGACACCTGACATGTAGTCGTTCTTTACTAAACAAAATCATACGTGGCAAACGTTCGTCAAGAAATGGGGGTGACCTTAAATGTCGTAGTGAGAGGTAATTATGTTGACTAGTTCACTAGTAGACGAATGATCACCCCTTAAGGGTTTCTTTTCTTGGCACAAACTCAAACTATTTTCAAACAAATGCAATACATTCTTCTTTTTTCTCTGCTGTGTATGACTGAAAACTGGTCAGCTTATTTTATTACTATTATAAACTATTATTTTTTCAGTCGTACTAGACATACTTACCTATAAGTGTCCACTGCAGCCAACAACCTTCCAGTCGTTCTTTTGGCAACCAGTCCACCAGCAGTCAGCAGCTGTGAACAGAAGAGCGAGAAGAAACTATGAAAGGGAACTTTTGTGAAGGAAAAGTAGAAGATGAAAAATCAGAAAGCCCCCAAAAAAGTAAAAAAATTATAGAATTAAATTTTTAATATCTAGATACCTTAGATATCAACCTTACTTTATACTGTCAGCTAAGACTGAAAGTCCCATCAGTTAGACGAGGATACTAGGAACTATTGGAATTTAGCATAATACCTAATGAAATCAAAGCAAAAAGACAGGGCTCCAGAACGGAGCTCCGGGTTCAATTCTCGGCGGGGTCGATTTTTTCCGGTTCTGTGTTTGAAATGGGGGGTGCTACTGGAATAGAGTCGACCTACCTAATAAACTCAATTCAGAAGTACCTATCTATACGTCCTATTAATTATTTATTATTTCTTTCTTTATTTATTTATTTATTAGATAAATATTTGGAACTTGTAAAATTCATAGTAAAAATACTTTCTAAATTTGTTAAATTTTCATTAGATAGATATTTGGAACTTATAAAATTCACTGAAAAATAGATATCAAAAATGAAGATTTCTTTACTTACCGGCTTGAGCGATGAAGAAAGCTTGGATGATCATGAAGAACAGAAATCCGAAAGTGAAGTATTTCATTTTAAAGTTGGTTGATTTTTTGAAAGAAAAAAATTGAAAAGTCAAAAGAAACTTTTGGTCAAAACACTTGGTCACTGGTAAGTTCAAGTCTGATGAGAAAAAAATTATTCAATGTATTTAAATACTGAATGGTGATAGTTTTACCGATGATGACTATAACAGTTTGATAGCT
>NW_007378025.1:167150-167866 GCF_000475195.1 Diaphorina citri | reverse complement strand
GGGTTTTTTTTTTTTTTTTTTTTTTTAGGTTTGAATTTGATAGAGTGATCTGTAACTGCTAAGGTCTTATCATCCCGAAAGCGAAGGAGAAGTAAGAAAACAAGACAGGAGGAAGCCAAGCCTTTCCGAGAACGAACCTTATCTGTTTAGGATAAAATCCGCCCCCGGGCGGAAATCGAACCCACGAACTAGCGCTTACAAGGCAGACGGGCTACCATCCAAGCTAACTAGGCTGGCTGGAAATTCTCTGTGGTAAGATCCGGCATGAAAAAAGTTTTTTCTTTATAATTTTTGGGGGCACGGTTGGTCCAGTGGTAACGCGCTTGCTTGCCATGCAGAAGGTCCCGGGTTCGAATCCCGCCATCGACAAAAATTTGTACTCGTTTTTCGATTGCAAATATTTCAACGGGTTACTTTCTGGCGTTCTCGTGTTGACCCAGCACCTAAATGGGAAGTATAGTGTCTCTTCTCGCCCATCTGATGAGAGGCATACTACGGGATGGACATGCTACGACACAGGCCACATGCGTCTAATGTAGCAGTTGTTCCATTGCTACAAAATAAAAAGGCGATGGAACACTCATCTTAAAAAAAAAAAAAAATCTATGATCACAGAAATTGGGCGGGCATAAAATCGGAAGGAATTCAAACACATCGCCCCATCTCTTTAAGCCGCAGTGTACTAACTTACTATCGAGGAAAAAAGCTTGGAAGTG
>NW_007378025.1:162345-166502 GCF_000475195.1 Diaphorina citri | reverse complement strand
TCCAGGGGCTTCCAGAGGGGAGGGGGTCATCAGGCCTAGGTTCATCAAGGGGGCCTGAAACCATTTCTGTAGCAAGGGAAATTTCAGGCTGTTTAAGGTCCCCCAGTCAGCCTAGTTAGCTTAGTTGGTAGTGCGTCTGCCTTGTAAGCGCTAGGCCGCGGGTTCGATTCCCGCCCGGGGCGGATTTTATCCTGATGGGATAATGTTCGTTCTCGGAACGGCTGGCTTTCTCCTATTCTGTCTTCCTTCTCTCTTCGATTTCGGGACGATAAGACCATAGCAGTTACAGTTCCCTCTGTCAAACCTCTTAAAAAGAAAAAAAAAAATTAAAGTAACCTGGTGGTCAGTTGGAAGTGTCCGATTTTAACACCAGATCGGGCTGGAGAGGGGGCTGAATTTGTTTGGAATTGGAGCTGCATATACATAGATAAAAGCTTGATTTATTGCTTTTCCGCTGGACCTACTAAAGTTAGACGTTAAAAAAGGTCGTGTACCCTGATTTAAAATTGGTGTGGGTTAAGATAGGACACTCTAATAAATGTAGAGACACCTGCCTTCACATCATGTGAGCTCATGGGGAGTCAAAAAGATGTGGTTCAAAGTTCTCCCATAATATACATAATACGTGATTTCGTGAGCTCACATGACGTGAGGACAGTGTGTTTCAAATTCCACAACCAAAAATTCTACACCGAAGATTATCACAAGAACATAATATTACCACAACGTCCACTTAAAGTGAAGCTCTACATTTTCATGACATGGATCTCCAAGAGGAGCTCTTCCACCCAACGAGAGATATTTTGGAACACCTATTTAGCTGTCCAACAGAAAAATTAGGGGCGGAATCAACAAACACCTTCGGAACACAAGCGCCAAATCAAACCCGAACACTAAGCCAATTTACAAGTCCTAAACTAAGTCTTGCCCGAATCACCAACCCTAAAGTGCACAATTCAGTCTCGTTGGAGGACCTAAGACCTAAAAGATTTGACCCAAGACCCTGTCGGTAATATCAAGTCGCACTCAGTACCAATCGAACTACTTCTAAACTTCATAAGAGACAGAAATATTAGCTAAACTTCATAAGAGACAGAAATATTAGTTAAACTCGCCACAAGATAAAACACAAATTCATAAAAGAGAGACAGTAATGTTTGATAGGCAAGAGCACCTACAACAATACAATCGGATGCCATTATCAAAATCCCCATTTGCAGAATTTTGTAATATAACTCACTCAAGAGCACACCCACCGGACTGAAATTTCGATCAATACCGCTTTCATGCACTGCACCTGTTTGACTGCACAATACTTTCCCGAATGTATCTAAGAAATGTCAGTCAAATCCAACCCCCTCTAAGGAACATCACTGCACCTGTTTTGGCTGCACAATGCACTTCTCAACAGAAAGGGGTTAAAGGCCAATGAGAATGCACCATGGACAACTTGCATTACAAACAACGTTTATTCTGTTACAGTGACCTGCTTCCTGAGTACGAAGTCAGGGATAATGTCAATAACTTGCAGAACAATTAGAGGTAGTTCAAATCGTGTCATTCCATCAATCAAACATTTTGTGTATTTCGATATTTTGAGAGCGACCTTAGGGCTAAAACCTATCTGACTTGGCGGGGCGGCGCTCTACCGCGCTCTTTAATACAGCAATGCACAGACTTGACTACCTCAGGTCTTAAGGCCAAAACCTCTACTCCTCTACAGCTGTGTTGTAATAACCAAGTAAACCAAGCAAGCGCCTCTTCTCGTTTTCAGGTGATGTCCCAACTACGGGCGGCGCTCTACCGCGCTCTTTAATACAGCAATGCACAGACTTGACTACCTCAGGTCTTAAGGCCAAAACCTCTACTCCTCTACAGTTGTGTTGTAATAACCAAGTAAACCAAGCAAGCGCCTCTTCTCGTTTTCAGGTGATGTCCTAACCAATTAATTCCCTCTTATTTTCAGGTGATGTCCTAACCAATTCCCTCTTATTTTCAGGTGATGTCCTAACTAATTCCCTCTTATTTTCAGGTGATGTCCTAACCAATTCCCTCTTATTTTCAGGTGATGTCCTAACCACTTCCCTCTTATTTTCAGGTGATGTCCTAACCAATTCCCTCTTATTTTCAGGTGATGTCCTAACCAATTCCCTCTTATTTTCAGGTGATGTCCTAACCAATTCGCCCTTATTTTCAGGTGATGTCCTAACCAATTCCCTCTTATTTTCAGGTGATGTCCAAAATCATCCTCAACGACAAGATCATCGACTCTGTCATCCTGGATGAACACTTCATTCAGGAGATCATCCTGAACAAATACAACAACGTCTTCCTCTCGCACGTCATCTGCAACTGGTCCTTCTTCTCCCACGTCATTCTCAACCGTACCTTTCTCTACAGGGTGGTCTTCAATCGACAATTCCTCACCGACCTTCTCATCAACAAGAAGATCGTGTACAAAATCCTGTCCAATCACAATTTGACCAAGAATCTGTTCATCTTCGTCACCCTGTTTGTTTACTTCGTCGCGTTCCTGGTCTTGTTTGTCATGATTAAGACGTGAATGTCATACGATGTGGCAATGTCATGTTCATGATTAATGCCGGGTCCACACATACGTAATGTAACGTGAACATGTTAACGCGAGCGCCTTACATGTATCAAAATTGACTAGCGTGGACGGGATAGAAGCACTCAAGTGAATGCTCGCCGAACACTTGCCTCGGATCCATGATGTTGTCGGTTTCTGGTGATCTTCTTTGATGTTTGATATAGACGTGTGACACAAGTGTGGACGGGTTTCTGAACATCGAAGCGAGCACTACGATAACCTTGAAGAATGGTACTGTACCACGCTCGCGATTACATTACATGTTACATTACGCTACTGTGGACCCGGCATAAGACGTGAATGTCATTTCATCAAGAAAATACTCCTCAATGCCGCCTTTATCAATCGGGTCGTACTCAACGAGAGGTTCTTCTACAAGGTAAGAAAAACGAAAAACGGAAGTTGACTTGAAAAATAAATGCTTTTATTATGTATTGCTGAAAAACAATGACAGAATATCCTACTGTCATCTTCGAAACGAATGTGAAAAGTTTTATGTCAATCGACTTAGTAAGAGTTGATCGGAAATGTACACCATTGAGGCAGAAAGAGCTAAAAGAATAGGGGGTGGCATAGAAGAGTTTTAGGGAAATCCTTTGAGTATGAACGACCAGACGTCTGATGACCCAGAAATATGGGAAAGACCTACCTGTGTGAAGGATCAGAATACTAAGAAATATGGGAAAGACCACCTGGATGAGTAATACGACTCCACCTGACAGTACAGTCCACGTCAACTGGGAAATCCGATGGAAGCGCATGGAGGGGAACCGCAACTTCTCAACTGTAAGTCAGACAGTTCTAAAAGTTTCACCATTCGATTCGGCGTGAAAAATCCCATGGGATCAACTATTCACATGCTTACTTGTTAATCAACGAGCTATTTTTTGACGAGTGCGCACCCAAAGGTCGTCGGACTTCCCAGTTGAAGTGGACTGTAGCCAGAAGCGAAATGGCAAATAATCACCAAATGGAGACGAGGTTAATAAATAACCAATAGATAGTAAATATGTAATGTAAAGTAGCTTATTCCAAAAATTGGTGCTGTCTATCGCAAACCAGTATTTAGGATTTTAGCGAGGACCGAGAATCCGAATAGTGTTTTATTGAGGGGAGTAACTACATTTAGGAACAATAAAGTCCTCAATATGGCCCTCTTTTATCGTATATTTGTACTTTTGTTAATTCAATTCGATTTTCTTTCCCCAGGTGATCCTGAGCAGTGAATTCAAATACAAGTTCATCCTCAATGAGAAGTTCAAAACTTCCATCCTCCTCAAGAAGGACATAAAGGAGAACATTATCCTGCACAAGGACTTCATTCGTGTCATCACGCATGAGCAGTTCATTGATAGTGTTATCCTGGATAAGACATTCCTCACACAGATCGTCCTGGAGAAGGAATTTATAAATGAGGTTCTCCTGGATACCAATATCGCCTCTACCATACTAACTAACCCTCTGGTGAGTATTTCCTAGTAGCCTAAGACTGGAGTTACTAACAAGAGGTAGTTCAAATCGTGTCATTCCATCAATCAAACATTTT
>NW_007378025.1:157493-161908 GCF_000475195.1 Diaphorina citri | reverse complement strand
TCCAGGGGCTTCCAGAGGGGAGGGGGTCATCAGGCCTAGGTTCATCAAGGGGGCCTGAAACCATTTCTGTAGCAAGGGAAATTTCAGGCTGTTTAAGGTCCCCCAGTCAGCCTAGTTAGCTTAGTTGGTAGTGCGTCTGCCTTGTAAGCGCTAGGCCGCGGGTTCGATTCCCGCCCGGGGCGGATTTTATCCTGATGGGATAATGTTCGTTCTCGGAACGGCTGGCTTTCTCCTATTCTGTCTTCCTTCTCTCTTCGATTTCGGGACGATAAGACCATAGCAGTTACAGTTCCCTCTGTCAAACCTCTTAAAAAGAAAAAAAAAAATTAAAGTAACCTGGTGGTCAGTTGGAAGTGTCCGATTTTAACACCAGATCGGGCTGGAGAGGGGGCTGAATTTGTTTGGAATTGGAGCTGCATATACATAGATAAAAGCTTGATTTATTGCTTTTCCGCTGGACCTACTAAAGTTAGACGTTAAAAAAGGTCGTGTACCCTGATTTAAAATTGGTGTGGGTTAAGATAGGACACTCTAATAAATGTAGAGACACCTGCCTTCACATCATGTGAGCTCATGGGGAGTCAAAAAGATGTGGTTCAAAGTTCTCCCATAATAATTTGACCAAGAATCTGTTCATCTTCGTCACCCTGTTTGTTTACTTCGTCGCGTTCCTGGTCTTGTTTGTCATGATTAAGACGTGAATCTCATACGATGTGGCAATGTCATGTTCATGATTAATGCCGGGTCCACACATACGTGAACATGTTAACGCGAGCGCCTTACATGTATCAAAATTGACTAGTGTGGACGGGATAGAAGCACTCAAGTGAATGCTCACCGAACACTTGCCTCGGATCCATGATGTTGTCGGTTTTCTGGTGATCTTCTTTGATGTTTGATATAGACGTGTGACACAAGTGTGGACGGGTTTCTGAACATCGAAGCGAGCACTACGATAACTTTGAAGAATGTTACTGTACCACGCTCGCGATTACATTACATGTTACATTACGCTACTGTGGACCCGGCATAAGACGTGAATGTCATACAGAGTCATGTTCATGATTAAGACGTGAATGTCATACAATGTCATGTTCATGATTAAGACGTGAATGTCATACAGTCTCATGTTCATGATTAAGACATAAAAGTTAACGCGGGTTTGTCTTTCGGAATGTGAGACGATTTCCCCTCTTCTGAAACCCATTTCCCCTCTTTTAATTTAGTTTCATCACTAGGTGGCGTGTTAGCGCTTCTACTGAACTATTGGAAATCCAATATGACAAAATGTAGCATTGAGATTAGGAGAGTTGGGGGTTTGAAAGTTCAATTCTGATTCCACAAGTACAATACACATTGCGTGCCAGCCTAGTTAGCTTGGTTGGTAGTGCGTCTGCCTTGTAAGCGCTAGGCTGCGGATTCGATTCCCTCCCGGGGCGGATTTTATTCTAAACAGACAAGGTTCGTTCTCGGAACGGCTGGCTTTCTCCTATCCTGTCTTCCTTCTCTCTTCGATTTCGGGACGATGAGACTTTAGCAGTTACAATACCCTCTGACGAAAATCTTTTTTAAAAAATACACGTTTACGTGACGCGGTGAAAGTGGAAGTGTTGGCGGGTCTTCCGGCCATCTGGCCTTCACTCTCATCGAACCTGGAACCTCCAGATCAAAAGTCAATGTGTTGACCACTCGATTACTTACGGGGGTTAAAGTGAGGTCAATCATAGCTTTATTAAACCTACTTACCTGTTTTATGTGATATGTATGTTTAGGTTTAGATTGTATATATTATTCTCTTTTAAAAAGAAACTGGCTTTAATACTCTTTATTGACAAATTGTAAAGAGCAGATTGCTATTATTTTAAAGCCATAAAGATGTACTTTTAATAAAATACTTAAATATTCAAACAATTTGCTTCTTCTTCTTATGAATTTCATTTCAATAGGTGCTTCTTAAATCTAGGTGTCTTCTTTTCCATAATAACCAATAGAAGTTAAGTCGACAAAATATGTTACAAATATGGAAGTGTAGACTCCCAACACCTTACTTTTAACTCCACGAAAAAACCGTCGTGTCGCACCGTTTGCAAATATGTTTTGCGCGGGGAGTAAAAAGTTAAGAGTTCTTTGTGCATAGGGCCCTAACCTAAAGAAAGTTTTAGGTACAATTATGTTGTAATAAAAAATAAAAAAGTAGCAGCCAAAAAGAGGAAACTCTTACCTGATAGACATCCAAGTAGTTGGGAGTAGCCTTGGTGATTGTCTTGAGTCTACCAGCTAGTTCTAAATAGAAAGCAGCTTTCAGTCTAGCTATGGCATTGATATCCTCTGGCCATTTGCCTGAGGCACTCACTTCTATCACACCTGAAACAAGATTTGCAAGTTTATGATTTAAAAAGTCAGGTGTGAATATCACACAACTTTCTATTAATATGACGGACCTACAAAAAAAACTTTTTCGGACATTCAAATTTTCGTAAGAAATAAATATTTTCTTTTTCAAATTTGAAAAATAAATACCTACCTAGGTACTTAGTATACTAAATAGTTGTAGTAACCCCACGCCCACATTAAGGGGGATCAACTCCCAAGCTTTGTACATATGTGGTCCTTTGCTTTGAAGATCCCGGGTTCGAATCCCACCATCGACAAAAATTCTAACGTGCTTGCTTGCCATGCAGAAGGTCCCGGGTTCGAATCCCACCATCGACAAAAATTTGTACTCGTTTTTCGATTGCAAATATTTCAACGGGTTACTTTCTGGTGTTCTCGTGTTGACCCAGCACCTAAATGGGAAGTATTGTGTCTCTTCTTGCCCATCTGATGAGAGGCATACTACGGGATGGGCATGCTACGACACAGACCACATGCGTCCAATGTAGCAGTTGTTTCATTGCTACGAAATAAAAATGACGGTAAAACACTCATCTTTGAAAGTAAAAATAAAAAAAAAAGTATATTTTTTAACGTTTACGAGATAACCGATTAAGCAATTGACAGGATCCTTGCCCTTGTGCATTCGACGGCATACATACAGTGAGCTAAGATCTGAGGTAGCAACCACAAAGTGGTGGGAGAACCATCAACCATTTCGCCAGCATCTGAAAGCTCCTCACAGGAGGGCTCGTCAGACTGTGTTTGGCCGGCGCTTTGAGCATATCTTACGGTAAGACCTATTTTCAATTATCCTTACTAATTATCCCAGGGTCTTGGAGATAAACATCTTGGCTACCACATATACCTCTTTTACTATCTTGAATATCATCGCCGTAGATAAACTTACTGAACTACGTACCATGTTCAATTAATGTTATTTTAATAAATGTTTCTCACCCCCTAATATTACTGCTAATAATAATTATAATATTCTTATTAATTTCCTCAATTGAAGTGTTCTCATTTATCCTCTCAAATATCAAATAACCCCATGACACAACGAACACCTCGTCAAATCTGTCTCCAGCTGGGAAGGTCCCCTCCACACTTGCCCCATTCCCGCGCTGGACGGCCAAACCACTGCTAATAACCACTCCCTTATATTACTGCTAATAATAATTATTCCTATTAATTTCAATTGAAGTGTTCTCATTTATCCTATCAAATATCAAATAACCCCGTGACACAACGTTGTCCATGATTAGTACCTGAACGGGTGACCGTCTTACCTTCCACTGGTTTGACGAGAGGCGGTACAGGAGTGTTGGCACTCATCAGGCTACTACCCTCACTAGCATAAGGTACGGGGGGTTGTGGATCTGAATATCTCAACACCTCCGCGGTAGGTAGAACCGAGCAGATATCCAGGGGTAGCGAGTTCATATCCCGGAGCTGACGAGCGAGGGTGTCCCATTCCTTGAGGATGGCGACGGTGGATTCCTCTTGACCTACACCAGGGTGCTGGAATGAAGATGTGGTGAGCTGATGAGGTCTAATAAAATTGAAACGCACCCTACTTACACTCCTCAAAAGTTTTGAATCATGTATTTAGGTGAACAAAAAAAGTTCTCAGGCTAAAAAAAAAAAATATCGCAACAGTTTTGAATCAAACTCTGTTTAATCCCGCGGTGATAGAACATTGAATGTACCAGTTCCCAAGAGATCACTGAAGTTAAGCAACGTTATGCGTGGTTGGTATCTGGATGGGTGACCATCTGGACCACCGCGTACTGCTCACTTTTCCCGTCTTCCGTTATAGGCTGGATGAGGTTAATGTGGGACAGCTAGCTTGTCGCCAAATTGAAGGTAGCAACCACAAAATGGTGGGAGAACCATCCACCATTTCGCCAGCACCTGAGAGCTCCTCACAGGAGGGCAGCTAGCTTGTCGGAAGAAGATCTCTGTTATTCGGGGATGTCGTAGAAGGACATTTTCCAGAGTTCACCGAACCCCTATCTTACTTACCTTTTGTTTTTTTT